>NC_142582.1:101724652-101875352 GCF_965207765.1 Zootoca vivipara | reverse complement strand
CGGTCGCAGCCAACATGACTGGGTGAGGCTACAGTAAAGCATGTGACATTCTCTCTTAGCATTCATTAACACAAAGGCAGATGGGAATTCAAACACAGTCCTTAACACTGGCTAAGCCAGGGGTATCCAAACTTTTTTCAAAGAGGGCCAGATTTGATGAAGTGACCATGCGTGAGGGCCGACCAAAGGGCTGACCAACGTTGTTGACCTTTTTTGGGGGATTGAAGTTGTTGAGCTTTTTATTGGATTGACATTGTTGAGTAGCTGGTATATGACCGTAATAAAGCTTTGATTTGATTTGACATTGTTGAGCTTTTTTCAGGATTTTACCCCAGGAAATAAACTGCCACAGAGGCCGGATTAAACCAACCGGCGGGCTAGATTAGGCCCCCAAAATGGACTTTGGACATGCCTAGGCTAAGCTAACAATACTCTACATTTCCTGTACAGGTGCCATATCGTTGTTAACTAATTGTGAGTCAGTTTTGAACAAGGCAATTAGTCTTACTTACCTAAGGTGGATCTACACTCATGGTTTTTAATCTTAAGGAAGAGTTAAGGAATGGTTTTCATAATGTACTCGGACACATGAAGTCTTACGTTTAAAGTTCATGATGCATTATTAAAATGGGACACCAGAGGGTGCTGGAGAGCAACCAGCAACAGGCAGTAGGGAAACAGCGTTTTGATGGTGTGTGTGTGTGTAAGAAATGCTTTAAATTACAAGTATGCCCTGTGACGTTTTAGAACAATATATCTAATATCACTCTAATAATGTTAAATAGGTCAGTGTAGATCAGGCATCCCCAAACTGCGGCCCTCCAGATGTTTTGGCCTACAATTCCCATGATCCCTAGCTAACAGGACCAGTGGTTGGGGAAGATGGGAATTGTAGTCCAAAACATCTGGAGGGCTGAAGTCTGGGGATGCCTGGTGTAGATCCAGCCCTAGTGGATAACCAGCATCAGGTGGGCCACTAGAATGACCCTTCAGGCTCTTATGTTCTTATTTTGTGCTATCAATGTTCTAATGGTCTTATTTTGTGTAGGCGGGACATTGTGATGTCATTTGTTCGACTCCCCTCCCCCAATCACCCTCACAATCTGGTGCCTCTGGCCCTGTTCCCCTACAAAAAAATCTCACTGCACGCCACTGATTTCAATGGGTCTACTCTGAGTACAGATCTCCTCATAATTAGATGCAAACCAGAGAACCCATTCTTCCATAAAGCAGTACTGCTGAAAAAGGCAACAAGACAGAAGAATCAACATTAGCCTCTGTGATCTACAGAAATGTTTGTGCCCCTGTTTTTGGAAGAGGTGGAAAAGGTGGTTGCTTCTTTGAAGGACTCTTCCTGTGTGTTTCCTCTGCTTCGAGAAGCGTTAAAATACAAAACAGATTACCCCCAAAATTGCCGCCCAGAGTTGCCTTCCTCTATAGTATAATTGCAAACCTGGCATCAGGGTGAGTCATGAGATTGAGGGCTCAAAATGATATTTCTGGTGCTCCTGATGCAAGACAACTCAGCCAGAATGTCAAAACTTTATTCAGCGTGTGCTGAAACTTCAGTAGCACTTCTTGATGCAAAGCTCCTCAAACATAAACATTTTTTGACAAGCGAGTGTGCGGTTATCTATGGGTTTTCCCCAGCCATTATTTTTATGAATATATTCAATGACAAGAACTAGCTTGTTTCCAAGACAACAAGATCCAAACACCAACAATTGCTTGCTTGAAAGGAGGCCCTCCCATCTTTCATTTCTTTGAAGAGACTCACAACTTGATGGACAAAAATGCCAAAAATAATTAGGTGGGAAAGTTCCGTAAGCACCACTGGAAACAAATGGTTCTGCTGTAAGGATTTTCTCACCAAAAATCATGAAAATCAAATTAAAGCCTGGAGGAAATCCACACTGTTGAGTACTGGGGCACACACACAAACACAAACTCTCGCTGACACACAAACACGGTCGAGAGAGAAGCGCAGAATGTTTCTAGCTCATGTAAGAGAATACTAAAAGACCAGAAGCATTGTCACTTGATGGGTTCTTCTAGTGAAATAATAAGTGGGCAGGGCAATCAAATTTAAAGCAGTATCCCTCAAAGCAAGGTCAAAAACTGCTAGAAATGTTCATTTCATTTTTATTTGCTTTTCCTGTGAGGTATTCTCTCTGGCTATAATTTCCCATTCTTTATGTTGAGATCAAGAGATTTGTGCTGTGCAGCATAGGAATCAATTCAGCCACCCTGGCAGCATGCCAATCTTTATTACATTATTTGTTACCCCCAACTTATTTCAGAATAAAATGACTGCTCTACAGGACAAAAAATTAGTTCGTTTTTTCTTCTTTCCTTGACCTTGAGTTCCAAGCACCCACCTTATTTCCCTCAGCACCCACATGCAGATAATGATTGTCTGTGTTTGAGAAAATGAGACATAACTGCGGAGTCTTTGCCAAAGGAAATTATTGATCCCGTGGCGGGCAAACTAACCAGCAGGCTAATTCTGTTGTATTATTTTATTTTATTTTGCAATAGCAGTGCTTTTTCTTTGTAAAGCAAACTGAGGTGAAGCCTGCAAGGCCAAGTTGTTAGCAAAAATCTGGGAACCAGCATGCAGAATCTTTGCAGAATTGGCACTAAGCAGGGTTGCTTCTGTTCTTTAGTGGCAGCTGAGGCATTCCTTTTCTGCAGTTAGCAGGATGTGGAATTAAAATGAAGGTTCCCCAGAAACATTTTCTTTGGTTCTATATTATTCATCAATGGCCCTTCCCATAGTCAAAGGCCGATAAAGCTCAATGGTCATTCTTAGCAAAATTAATTAAAAGTTTCTTGCTTGAAGCGTTTGTCCATTCTATTGCTTCCGGATAAGAGTGGATGGTGGATTGACCATTGAATCATCTCTTTCAGTTACGTCATTGTCATTTTCTTTTCCTGCAAGAATAAGAGAGGCATTGCTTACTGATTACCCCTTATTGTTATTATTGCTTCTACTGTATTAATATAACAACAACAACAACAACAACAACAACAACAACAACAACAATTTATTATTTATACCCCGCCCATCTGGCTGGCTTCCCCCAGCCACTCTGGACGGCTTCCAACAAAACATTAAAATACAGAAATCCACCAAACATTAAAAGCTTCCCTAAACAGGGCTGCCTTGAGATGCCTTCTAAAGGTCTGGTAATTGTTGTTCTCTTTGACCTCTAGTGGGAGGGCATTCCACAGGGTGGGTGCCACTACCGAGAAGGCCCTCTGCCTGGTTCCCTGTAATTTGGCTTCTCGTAGCGAGGGAACCGCCAGAAGACCCTCGGCGCTGGACCTCAGTGTCCGGGCAGAATGATGGGGGTGGAGACGCTCCTTCAGGTATACTGGACCGAGGCCGTTTAGGGCTTTAAAGGTCAACACCAACACTTTGAATTGTGCTCGGAAACGTACTGGGAGCCAATGTAGGTCTTTCAGGACCGGTGTTATGTGGTCTTGGCAGCCGCTCCCAGTCACCAGTCTAGCTGCCGCATTCTGGATTAGTTGTAGTTTCCGGGTCACCTTCAAAGGTAGCCCCACATAGAGCGCATTGCAGTAGTCCAAGCGAGAGATAACTAGAGCATGCACCACTCTGGCGAGACAGTCCGCGGGCAGGTAGGGACTCAGCCTGCATACCAGATGGAGCTGATAAACAGCTGCCCTGGACACAGAGTTGACCTGTGCCTCCATGGACAGCTGTGAGTCTAAGATGACTCCCAGGCTGCGCACCTGGTCTTTCAGGGGCACAGTTACCCCATTCAGGACCAGGGAGTCCTCCACACCCGCCCGCCTCCTGTCCTCCACAAACAGTACTTCTGTCTTGTCAGGATTCAATCTCAATCTGTTAGCCGCCATCCATCCTCCAACCGCCTCCAGACACTCACACAGGACCTTCACCGCCTTCACTGATTTGAAAGAGAGGTAGAGCTGGGTATCATCCGCATACTGATGAACACCCAGCCCAACCCCCCTGATGATCTCTCCCAGCGGCTGCATGTAGATGTTAAAAAGCATGGGGGAGAGGACAGAACCCTGAGGCACCCCACAAGTGAGAGCCCAGGGGTCTGAACACTCATCCCCCCCACTACTTTCTGAACACGGCCCAGGAGGAAGGAGCGGAACCACTGTATGACAGTGCCCCTAGCTCCCAAGCCCTGTAGACGGTCCAGAAGGATGTTATGGTCGATGGTGTCAAAAGCCGCTGAGAGATCCAGCAGAACTAGGAAACAGCTCTCACCTTTGTCTCTAGCCTGCCGGAGATCATCAACCAGTGTGACTAGACAGGACTCTAGCACTCCCCCGCCCCGGCCCTGCTCCCACGGCAGAGTCTACCTCTTCCCGAATCTGAGCGACTTTATCTGCAAAAAACTTTGCAAAATCATTGCAGGAGATCATGTGGTCCGTACTGGGCCCGGATGGAGCAGGTGGTTCCGCTAAATTGCGAACCACCTGAAAGAGTCTCCTGCTGCTGTTTTCTGCAGATGCGATAGAAACGGTGAAGAAGGTCCTCTTCGCCGTTGCCATTGCCACTTGGTAGGCTCGAAGTTGAGCTCTAGCCCATGTCCAGTCTGATTCTCAACGACTGTTTCATCGCCCTCAGCTCTGGGGAAAACCACAGGGCTGTCTGGGCTCCATGCAATCAGAGAGGGCGCTTTGGAGCCAGACAGTTAATAGCCCTGGTTAACTCCGCATTCCAGCGAGCCACCAGGGAATCAGCTGAAAGGCCATCAACATGGGATAAAACATCCCCTACCACTCTCTGGAAGCCAATTGGATCCATTAAGTAGCGGGGGCGGACCATCCGAATCGGTCCCACCTCCCTGCAGAGGGGAAGGGTTGCGGAGAAGTCCAGTTGCACTAGAAAGTGATCTGACCATGGCACTTCTTTTGTTTCGCTTTTACTTAATGTCAGATCACCAACATCCATAGAGGTAAACACCAAGTCCAAGGCATGTCCGCGGCTATGAGTTGGGCCAGACTTATTCAGGGACAGCCCCATGGAGGCCATGCTTTCTCCTTGTAAGGTCGTGTCAGCATGGATGTTAAAATCCCCTAAGACAACCAAGCTAGGTGTCTCCAGGAGCACATCCAACATGACCTGAAGCAGCTCGGGCAGGGAATCCTTGGTGCAGCAGGGAGGTCGGTACACCAAAAGGAATCCCGTACTGCCCCTATTGACCAACTTCCAGAACATGTACTCAGAAAACTCGGTCTTACCAATAGGACGCCTGGTGCAAATTAATGACTTCCTAAAAATCACTGTAACCTCCCCCCCTCCCCGCCCAGATGGCCTGGGTTGCTGTGTGTAAGAGAAACCTGGTGGACAAGCAGCGGCAAGGACAGGCCCATCTGCTTCATCCAACCAGGTCTCTGTCACACATGCCAGGTCAAATCCCCCATCCACAATCAGGTCGTGAATGGCAGTGGTCTTATTCATCATTGACCTGGCATTGCACAGCAGCACCTTCAGGTCATGTGGGTATCCCTTGCCGATTCCAGTATCCGTCCGGTCAGGACCAGACCCAGAGGCAGGGATAGTCCTCAAAGAACGACTAAACCTGCCTCATCGGTAATGACATGGTCTGGTCTTAGCGTAACTCCTCCTCCTACCCGTGACCACTGAGATTGGTTGTCCCAGTGCATCCCCCCCTGTGGAATCTGCCCCAGCCATTTTGCTGTCTGGGACCCCCTCCCGGGCGGCCCTGACCCCTCCCCTTAAAAACAAAATAAAACCTCTGTAAAAAAACAGGAAAAAACGGAACAAAAGAAAAACACAAAAAACACAATAAAAACAAAAACAGTAAAGATTACAAATATACGAAAATTTAACAAATTCCCATACCCAACTAAAAATCACTCCCACCTACCACCCCAAAGACAATAAAAAACAAAAAAAATCTTTAAAAGGCATTTTAAAAAGAACTCTGTGCTGTTTTAAGTTCCCCTGGGCAGCAGCAGCAGCAGCAGAGCAGCGGCAGCAGTCCTTATGAGGCCCTCCAGGCCCCGCCCTGGGCCAGGTGGAGAGAGGCAGGGACAGGGCCTGTGGGCACTCACAGCAGGAGAGTCCTGGGCAGCATTAATATATATATATTTAAATAGAATAAAACCATTTAGCTATAAAAATGAAAAGATAAAAAGCAGTAATGAGGGCAAGCCACTAATATTCTCCATTCTTTTAGGCAAAAACTGATGCTGGGGCAATAAGAGAGGCCATTCAAGAAGTCTGCTTCTCACAATATGGGGTTTCTCAGAATCATGGGGGCCACTGCTACAACAGGAAGTGTTTAATTGAAGGCAAAGGAGTGCTCAAAAACAGTCACAAATAAGATCTGGGGAAAAACATAGGACAAGATAGAAGACTCTGGAATGCGGGCAGCTGAGAATGATGTTATGCAATATGTTCCCTAAAAAATGAGTGAACCAAGGACAACAATTTCAGAGATAAGGTCATATGTGGAAACCACTTAGAATTATGTCTGGGCAGGAAACCCAGGAAAGGAATGGCAAGGGTGCTGGCCAAGTGGTTGTAAAAGATTAGAGCATAACTGGGGGATAATGTTATCCCTGTGAAGTAGTGAGATTTCCCCTTCTTAATCCTTTTTCATGGGTTTCTGGGAGTATATGAGAACAGGCCATGCTCAGATCACTTGGGCTAGTTGAAATTCATCCTAAGAGTGGGACAACAGGGATGAGAATAAAGCATGCCCACCAACAGAACGTAAGTATGTAAGAACATAAGACAAACCTGCTAAATGAGGCCAATGCCCCATCTAGTCTAGCATTCTGCTCTTATCCTGACCAGATACCTGTGGGAAGCCTGCAAGCTGGACATGAGTGCAACAATACTCTGCCCACCTGTGATTTATAGCAAGTAGTATTCAAAGAAATAATAATAATAATAATAATAATAATAATAATAATAATACTCTGCCCATCTGACTGGCCCCAGCCACTCTGTGCGGCTTTCAACAAATAAAAAAGCACAATAAACATCAAACATTACAAACTTCCCTATACATGGCTGCCTTCCGATGTCTTCTAAAAGGCCTCTGGCAATGGAGGTACAACAGAGCCATTGTGGCTATCAGCCACTGAGAGCCTTATCCTCCATTAATTTGCCCAATACTTGTTTAAAACCAATCAAATTGGTGGCTGTTTTGAGAAGCCACATTTTGACAAGCCTTTGGAAGCTAAGTATCTTTAGCCCTATTTACATACTTCCATGGTATTAATATGCAATTGAAAATACCATAATGTACACAGATGGGCAAGAATCACACATGCTGGCTAAGGAACTATTGGATATTTACAAGAAGGGAATGTGCTCTCTCATACAAATAAATCATTCCTGCTGAGAAAAGTTTGAATTGGTGTCACTCCACTACTTTCTATTGTGGCTATAAAGGGACCAAGAAGCAAGAATGCCAGCCTAGGGAATGCAGTATATAGCATAAGCTATGATACAACAGACAGTCTACAAACTGATGGATTGGACATTCTTCCCATTATAGTCAAGGGCAAAACTTCCATTTACCCCTGCGTGTATGTTAAGGAGCAAAGATGTGAGTTTGTGACATTTATGCTTTTTTCATCCATTCATTTTGTGCCTTTGAATGTTCAGGGGCTTCCTTGTAGTTTACAATCTTCCATGGTCCACCTGAAAAGAACCAACTTGGATTTCTTTTAAAAGGCTTTGATAATCATGTGTGATGAACACAGCACATTATATCATGGACTGTCCCCTGAGCCCGCTAGATGACATCACAAGGGATCGTTGCCTTAGGAGAGCGAGAAAAATTCTCAGGGACGATTCACACCCCGGCCAGCACCTCTTTAATCATCTACCCTTGGGCAGGAGATATGGAAGTACAATCAGTCGTACCAACAGGCTAAAAAACAGTTTCTATCCGTGGGCTGTTAGGCTGCTGGACGGAAAATAATATAGTGCAACTGACTTTCGGGGTTGGTGTGTTGTACGACAAGCACACAGAGTGCAATGAGATTGAGTGTTTGTGGGGGGCGGCAGAGGGAGGCTTGGTTAATTTCATTGTACACAGGCTGTACACTGACAATAAAGGTATTATTATTCAGCAGCTGGATAACAAAGGGCATTCTGTTATTAAAAGGCAAGTATATAGGCATGTGCCTGTGGATGGGTGTGGAGTTGTGCACCTCAGATCAATGTGTACAAACAAAAAAAGGATCAAACTTGGTTCTTCAGGGTATAAGGAAAAACTTGTCCATTTCTCCTCAGACCCCTATTCCCATTTAGAGATATTTTATGCCATGATCCTACACTTTGTAGAAGGGAAACACCCCACTGGAGTAGAAATAATATCAAACAGATGGAAAGCTCTTCAATCTGAGCAGGCTGAAAGCAAAGAGTAAGGTTACTGTAACTTCCATCATAGAGCTTCAGTATGCTGATGACAACGTAGTGTGCGCACGCTCAGAGGATGACCTCCAAACCATCCTAAATATCTTTGCAGAAGCTTACGAAAAGCTTGGCCTATCACTCAACATCCAAAAAACCAAAGTGCTGCACCAACAAGTACAAAATAACCCCTCTGCAGCACCACAAATCCAACTCAATGGTGTAACGTTGGAAAATGTCGATCACTTCTCCTACCTAGGCAGTTATCTTTCCACAAGGGTCAACATTGATGCCGAAATCCAGCATCGCCTGAGCTCTGTGAGTGCGGCTTTCTCCTGATTGAAGTGCAGAGTGTTTGAGGACCAGGACATTCGCAGGGAAACCAAAATGCTTGTTTACAAAGCTATTGTACTACCAACCTTGCTATATGCTTGTGAAACATAGACCACTTATAAACCCCATCTCCAACTCTTCGAAAGATTCCATCAACAATATCTCCGGAAAATTTTACACATCATTTGGGAAGACAGGCGAACTAATATCAGTGTACTGGAAGAAGCAAAGATCACCAGTGTTGAAGCAATGATTCTTCAACATCAACTTCGTTGGACTGGTCATGTTGTGCGGATGCCTGATGATCGTCTTCCAAAGCAACTACTCTATTCCAAACTTAAAAATGGAAAGCGTAATGCTGGTGGTCAACAAAAGAGGTTTAAAGACTGTCTCAAAGCAAATCTAAAAACATGCAGTATAAACACTGACAACTGGGAAACAGTGGTCTGCGAACGCTCCAGTTGGAGAACAGCCTTTACCAAAGGTGTCATGGGGTTTGAAGACACTTGAACTCAGGACGCAAGGGAGAAACGTGCTATGAGGAAGGCACACTTGGCAAATCCACACCGTGATCAACTCCCACCCGGAAACCAATGTCCCCACTGTGGAAGGACATGTGGATCCAGAATTGGCCTCCAGAGTCACTTACAGACTCATTGTTAAAACCATGTTTATGGAAGACAATCTTACTTGGCTACGAGTGATTGCCAAAGAAGAAGATTTTATGTTGTTTGTTGCTATAAATAAGCTATAGCTAATATTTATTTTATCAGCATTTATACAGCATGCCTCCCCCAGTTACAGATCTCTAGATTCTCTAAGATCTTCTGAGGAGACCCTGCAAGTTATTGTAAAACTATTGGATTGTCACTTGGTGACAAGATGGAAGCTGACCTTCTTTGTGAGTTCCCTTCTGGATTCCTCTCGCATTATTTGTGAGGCAAAGACATTAATGACCTTTAAACACTTCTTTAAAAATTAGATGTTCACTCAAGCCTAGGGATGCTGGAGAATTCCAATGAAAATAGAAACAGGAGCAGAAATGAGCTGGCAGGAGAAACCAGATACATAGTTTTTGTTTAAAAAGGGAGACTCAGACCAACTTGCGTGTTCAGACCCAGAGACCTCCCCCCCCCCTAAATAAACACACATTTGACTCAAATTTTAGTTTTGGTTTTTGGCAGAATTTGGTTTTTGGCAGAATCAACTTTATTGATTACAGAAAAGTGAGTGGTTGCATAGGCTCTGGTTCGACTAGCTCCCTACACCGTTGCTGGTAGCACTAACCCAGAGCTCTATCATAGGTCAGCCATGGGTGAACACCTGAGATAGGTGAAAAGCCCGGGAACAGACTCTGTTCATCCCTGAGATGCTCCCCTGGACTCAGACACAGGCACAACCCCCTCTCGGGGGTTGACCAACCAAGTTGAGTCCCTGGATTCCTTTAACGGAATACCCTTCACATAGGGATGGCAAGACAGTTCGTCCATCCCTATCACCTGAGCCACTGCCAATACGCAACCTTACAAGTTGTGACGATTTGCTACGCGGCAGGCGAAACCCAAATGGCAACAGCCAATCAGCCAAGTGGGAAAAATTCCTGCCGTGCCCCTGTCCCAACGAAAGACGACACACAATGGTATAGCAAGGTCAATCGCAAAATGCCCTAAAAGTAGGGAGAGGCGGGCCGGTGTTCCGATGAACGAGCCGAAAGAGGAAGCTCTGGGTCACATATAGGTCCCTCAATCCGCTTAGACTGCACCCTATTGGCCAGATTAAACCCAGCAACGAGGGACTACCAATCAGGTGTTGTGGCTGTCCAATATACCCACCCACAACCAGGAGGTCAGTCTCCAGGTCTCACTGCAACACGTGCCCTCTTTTAGGGAGGACACGCTTTACTTAACATTTGATATAAGGCAACAATAAACAGGCATCTTTTCTCATATTTTGTGTGAGAGGAGTCTGCTCTCCTCTCTTATTGTTTTACTTTGCTCTAGCCCGGAAAGATTCCTACAGATGCCCATACAAGTGACTGATCTGGAGATGTAAACAGAGACAAATAAACAAAGCAGCAGTGTGCAAACCCATAGGAAAGTATATGGGATGATGGCAACTGAGGGGTGAACTAGCCATGCATGCTAAAAACATGCCTTTCTGAGTCAGTTGCATACACAGTCACACCTGATTGATTGATTGATTGATTGATTGATACACAATCACACCACACATTTAAAGCACATTTAAAGTACACACCCTTCTCAAAAGAATTCTGGGAACTGTTGTTTACCCCTCAGAGTGCTGCAGTTCCCAACACCTTTCATAAATTGCAGTTCTTTGGGGGAAAGAAAGGAGTGCACTGCAGTTCTAAGTGAAAGTGCTGCTGGGTTGGTACTGTTCAAAGATTAGCAAAGATTTTATATCCACAGTAAAATTAGGGAAGTGCCTCTGAAATCATTTGTTCTTGACTGGATTTGATGGAATATTATCTTTTAACAATCCAAGGTCATCATAGCTTGTTTCTGTTTATCTTTTTTGCTGGTGGAATAACTTTGGAAAAGTGGCCATGTTTGCACTGAAAAATATTTGTACAATTCAGCTAGTGCCAGGCTCATTTCCATAGTAATCATATATTATCTTTTTTTTCCAGCAAAAAGGCTGTCTGCCAATGAGTATTTATTTAAAATACACGCTAAATACAATTCCTCTATACTGGCAGCAGCCCAACCCATACCTTTGTATGTTTATGTACCACTCAAGTCAAGGGGATTTAGTCACCCATGACTGTGGGGTGAATTAGCGATTGTCTTTAAAGGAGATTACGTGCAGGACAGGAGACAAGGTGGCAAAACATTGTTGATAAATGCTAGATATCTTGGTTCTCTCACACATGTTAAAGCTGCACTGTATATTGAAACGCATTTAGATTCAGACGAGGAAGTGTGTCTTCGATCTGGTGAGCACATCGCATAGCTAAATCAATCATAAAACCATAAAAGCCAAGAGAGGATAAGGTACATCCTGTTTTTTTTAAAAAACAACAACCAGGATTCCGCCTGGATTAGGCAGCCCCACATCATTCCATACAGTGGCAGCTGGTGTGGTGAGGCAGAGCTATGGAGGTGCCTCCAGATACTGGCATTGCTAGTGTTTAATTGTAGCGGGCTGAAGGAGGTCGCCAATGAGAAGATGTGTGATGGAGCCAATCTGGCAGCCCTACTGGTACATCCTCACCTTGCCACCACTTTCCCCACCCCAGCTTTGTCTAGGTAAGCTACAGAAACATTGGTGATTGTGGGTGTCTCTACGGCACTGTTCCACCCCACTGGTCACTTCTGGGTGGCACATTCTGGGGGATTTCTTGTCATCTAACATCTTGTCATATAACACCAGTCCAGAAAGACCTACATTGGCTCCCAGTATGTTTCCGAGCACAATTCAAAGTGTTGGTGCTGACCTTTATAGCCCTAAATGGCCTTGTTCCTTAAAGAGTGTCTCCACCTCCATCATTCAGCCCAGACACTGAGGTCCAGCTCCGAGGGCTTTCTGGCAGTTCCCTCACTGTGAGAAGTGAGGTTACAGGGAACCAGGCAGAGGGCCTTCTCGATAGTGGCGCCAGCCGTGTGGAACACCCTCCCATCAGATGTCAAGGAAATAAACAACTATCTGACGTTTAGAAGACATCTGAAGGCAGCCCTGTTTAGGGAAGTTTTTAATGTTTGAAGTTTTATTCTGTTTTTAATGTTCTGTTGGGAGCTCCCCAGAGTGGCTGGGGAAACCCAGTCAGATGGGCAGGGTATTATTATTATTATTATTAGACGTATAAACTAAATCCATTGTCATGATAACATACTGAAGGTTAAAACCAAGATCGCAATGGCGGAAACCTACCATCTTCCAGTTCAGACGATTTGTCCACTTTGCACAATATTGCCTACTCTGACTGGCAGTTGCTCTCCAGGTGTGAAGCAGAGGTCTTTCTCATCATTTGCTATCTGATCCTATTAATTAGGAAGGCCAGGGGTTTAACCAGTGACCTTTTGCATGCAGAGTACATGCTCCATTACTGAGCTCTGGCCCTCAGCCACACTTGTCAGCATAGATTCTGTCACAGCCAATGTCGCAGCAAATAGAACTTAGGAACTGGGCTCTTTATTATCGTTTATCTGTAATTAATAAGCAGGCCATGATGACACACCAAACAGCATTCTCTGTAGGTAGGTCAATGGGGCTTTGGGGGCATAGATGTCACGTTTTCCCTTTTCTCGCGAGGAAGCCTATTCAGCATAAGGGAATTTCCCTTTTTTTAAAAAAGGGAGAACTTGACAGCTATGTTTGGGGGAGGTGTTTTTGGGCTATTTCTTAAGGAGGTTTGAGTCTACCAATACAAATACATAGCATGCCCAATCTGGAATGGAAAACCAGTGTTGCTTCAAATGTTGCTGTACTGCAACTCCTGTCATCCCTGACCGCTGGCCATGCTGGCTAAGGCTGATGGGAGTTGGAGTCTAACACCATCTACAGGCCCATAGGTTCCCAATTCCTTCTTTAATGTTCTATAATGTTGTTGTTGTTTAGTCGTTTAGTCGTGTCCGACTCTTCGTGACCCCATGGACCAGAGCACGCAAGGCACTCCTGTCTTCCACTGCCTCCCGCAGTTTGGTCAGTCTCATGTTGGTGGCTTCGAAAACACTGTCCAACCATCTCGTCCTATAATACACATTTGCAATAACTAGACACCACAGATAAGTGAAAGAAGGTGATCTTTTTCATTTCCACGCATGCCTGCAATTTTCTCTCTTACTGCTTCAAGAATCTTGTGCGGAGAATCCGATGGAACCAGGAGAGCGGAGCTTAGCAGAAGTGAGGGCAGTTGCTTTTTCTGAGTTGTGTCCAAATGTATCGCTTTCAGCTAACTGTGCCACAGTTAATACCTACTGTTTTTAACGGGCAGTGAAGTGCGCAAGGGTGTGTGTCTAGTGAGGAGAAAGCCAGAGGAGCGATCAGTTCTTTGTGATAAATTTAACATGCCTGTGAGAAAGCACTTGTACAAATGCCTTTTATGAACAACAGTTTCCATCCATTTAATAATGACCTCGCTTTTCTCATGAGAATAGCACAATTATCAATCTGTCACTACATTTTGTGGTAGGGCAAGATAGCACTTCCTGTTAGGCTTAATCGTTTCTCCCATCTGTGGAACGCTAGTCTCTCCGGAAGACACCTGCTTTCTCAAATGTTATTTTTAAGGATCAGATCCATTTCAGTTGATTGTGTGAGAGGCTTTATGGAACTGGTTTCGGTTTAGGAAAAAGGAGGGTGAAAAGTAGGCTTGCTATCAGGCACATGAGTTCATAAAAACAACTGCTAATTTAAAACTGAAAGGAATGTGGTCACGCACATCAGACTCATGCAGACAACTGCATTAAGCATTTATAAGAAACATAATTGATTCAACATCTTCTCTCTTTTTTTGACAGAACAAAACCCGACACTTTCATTCCTAAAGATCTTAAGCACAGGCTTGTGACAGAGTAAACATTCAATTTTTTGCAATTGCATTCATTGATTGCTATCACATTCATCTTTACTATTTTTCGGAAATGCATGTGTTTATAAATAGCTCTATAAATTATTATATATTTACATCTCAGTGTTGATGTCTGTATACCTTTCTATAGCTCTCTGCTTTAGCTTTAAATAAAAGCTACATTTTCCCACTCACAACCACCATACAACATGCCTTGATGCAGATAATATCACATAAGAGAAAGTTTTTCAGAGATACCGGTTGGCTTCCCTTTCACTTATCATGATGGTAGAGGAAAGTGCCATTGCAATCAAGGGAATTGCTACAAGTTTCAACTGTTTTTGTTCACTCTACCTATTATATTTTTGGACTTTTGTCAAGTGTAGAGTCAAAACTCTCTGGAAAAACAAAAAGGAATGAACTTAGATTTTTTCATTAAATTGCAGATACTACCTCCAGATTCAGTGCTGTTATCAAGTTAGAATGTAATTCGTTTCTAACCAGCAACATTGCTGTTGTTGTTGTTTAGTCGTTTAGTCGTGTCCAACTCTTCGTGACCCCGTGGACAATAGCACACCAGGCACTCCTGTCTTCCATTGCTTCCCGCAGTTTGGTCAGACTCATGTTGGTAGCTTTGAGAACACTGTCCAACCATCTCGCCCTCTGTCGTCCCATTATCCTTGTGCCCTCAATCTTTCCCAACATCAGGGTCTTTTCCAGGGAATCTTCACTTATGCTTAAAATTCCAACTAGCAATATTAAAAGTCCTTAAAAATCCTGAAGTTCCATTTGGCAAATTGGGCAAAACCACTGGAAATGAGATAAGACTGCTATCAAAGAGGGAGGGCTACCAATGAGAATCACACTCACACTGCCAGAAGGTACACCGGTGGAAAACTGAGTCCCTACACATTTTGTCAGCTGGGGGCAATTGCGGGGCATCAATGGGGTGTTGAGGGAGGCCATGAACCCACAGGATCCTAAGCCCCCTCATTTTCCATCATGCATCTCCCAGTGGGCCCCAAACTATGCCAACCCTCCTTTTGGCATGTGAAATTATTGATCCACCTTTCCTTGGATAGCAGACCTCTACCCACTATTACAACCTGCTTTTGAAAATGCCTTCAGTTACAATAATGGATTGCCATATGGTATGGGGAGAAGCTTTTCCAGAAACACAATTCCAAAGTCCCATTGGCTCCTCTTGGGCTCTGGACCATTGTCTTGGTTTTTAAAAGTCTAGATTCCCAACCCAAAAAATGTGCATTGGTTTTTGTGCAAGCATTTCTTCAGTGCTAATATAACTGCTGATGTGTTGCATCCTGAACACTCATGTGCAGATACAGGAAATCTTAGGATAAGTTTTTAAGAGCTATGTGAACCTGATTATAAGATAATGATTTAATCAGTTTTTTCTTCATCTCATATAGACAGCCCTCAACCCTCATCAGAGATAAAGCAATCAAAAAAGAGGTTTTTTGTCTTAATCAAACTAATCATTGCCTTGGTTCACTTAAGCAGTTTCTGACTCTGTGGCACTAGGGGAAAGTATTTGATTTCTTGAGACAATTAAAAAATGCAATATCTGATCTATCAGATTTGCTCTTTTCAAAACACAGCCATCCTTTGAAATTCAAGCCTATCCAAATTTTGCAGTGCTTTTCTCCAAGCAATTTTTTTTATAAAGGTGCATATAAAGGTAAAAGTGCGCCTAAAAATACTGTATAGTGAAAATAACATATGGAAATGAGAAGAAATTGCTTGCAAAAATGAATATATTTGTCAAAAGTGTGTTTATTCAGAGAAATTCACACCAAAATGCTGAAAAAATTTCATGAGGATTTTTTTTTTTAAAAAAGCTGCAAATCGGTGCAGAAAACAGAGAACTCAATTTAAGATTGGAAAAATAAAAATTGACACCTTTCCTAGTGCAGACACACGGTGATGCTGATGAATAGATTTCTTACCCACTAGGTGGGCTACAATCTAAAAATAATTTTTAACAAATTATGATCAAGAGAATAGGGTGGGTCCAGGGAGCTCACGTGCTTCTCCCTTTCCCCATCTTATCCTCTCAACAACCCTGCCAGATAGGTTACCCTGAGAGACAATGACTGACGCAAGGGAGCCTCACGGCTGCATAGGGATTTGAACCCTGGACTGCCAGCTCCTACTGCAACCCTGTAACCACTATACCCCACTGGATGTTTAAGTGTGTTCCCCAAGATGTATGTTTCCTTGTGGCAGCAATGTTACTGTGTGTTGTGTCTGTAATAATTGCTTTAGTCTTCCTGCCACAAGGCTTCCATGTTGTGACTTTTTGAATTATCACAGAGTTTATTTTAGAAATCGCATTCGGAGCCTTGGATTTGATGAAAGCACATAAACACTTTGCTGTAAATTGAGATTTATTACATCAGATTTCATTACCAGCCATCGGCTTCCAGTCCAATATCCTCTCTTCTTTTGAGGATTAGGGCCAGCCTTATAGTAACAACGTTGTTAGGAAGAGTGATGTGAGATTAAGAGTGGGGTGCGCCATTGATCTGAGTGTTTCTGTGCAAAGGAGCCCTAAATATTCCTTAATAAGTGGTAGCTCAACTTGGCTTTGTACATAATGGCTCTGTACAGAAGCATTTGAATTATGCTCCCTTGCGCAAGTTTTTTTTAAAAGGCAGAGTGAGATTGATATCAGATTTCTTGCCATTTATTTATTCCTCTGGTACGTGAATAAGGTACTAATCTTGTGTGTCTGCCTTCCTTAGCTGTACACATTATGTGTAAATAGAACATGATCCATCAAATCAGTTTATAAAGCTTGCTTCCTATGGCTTGACCCATATGTCAAATATAAGCATCTCGTTGGCTCGGCCTGCACATCCCTTTTTAGCGGTCCCATTCACTGTGTTGTCACAGAACACAGATATGCTGTTCTATCTCACCCTGCCATAGATCCTTACCCTTCCACATTTAGAGTTGTCGTTTTCTGGGGAATCATAGAGATTTGCCAGCTATGCCTTGCACTACCTGTCCATTAACAACAACATGTTCAGAGAACTGCACTGGTTGTCAGTGTGTTATTGGGACAGGTTCAAGGTGTTACCATTAGTACAGAAAGTCCTTAACAGCTTGGGAACTGTTTGCTTGCCTTACTGCATATATGCCCACTTGATTGCTTTGATCTGTGCAACTGGCAACGTCATAATTGTCATTCTGTACTTGTAAGGAATCTTTCAGTGTTGCAACACCTACACTTTGAGACTCCTTGCCCATTGGCATTGAATTGTTTTCTGCACCTGCTATAAACCTTTTTGTTTAGGTAAGCCTACCCAGAAATGTAAAGTTAGCATGTATTTTAATATGTAGCTATACTGTATAGTTTTTATTTATATTTTGTATTTTCTTAGGTCATTTTGTTTTGGACTGCTGACTTTTATAGATAATTTTAATATATCTGTAATGCAACAATGCCTGGAGACAGGTAGTCAGGTTGTGTATCCATAGCAGAGACCAGAGGGGGAATGACAGCCAGGAGGATCGCAGTGAGAAGAAACACCATGGCATGTCTACAGCAGCACAAGTGGAAGCCTTCATCTGCCCCAGCTGCAACAAAACATGTCTTTCCCGTCTCAATCTCTACAGCCACAGCAAGTGCCACAACCTTCCAACAGTTTGACTTCACCCCACAAAGGCACATGCCCCCATTGTCTCCCGAAACAGATCAATGCCAACTATCTTTTCTATAAGCCGCTTAGAGGTGTTAAGTCGTACATCAGTTATTTCTTGTAAGCTGCCTCGAGGTTTTACTCAAACCAAGTGGTATATAAATGTTGGTCAGTAAATAACCAAAACAACCAAATTCTTTAATAAAAATAAAATGTAGGCTGGATTGCTCAACTGCAAATGGCTAGGATGTAAACAACCTCATCCTTAATTATTGCTGTCCAGTTTGCAAGGGGTTCAAAAGTTCATTTTCAGCCACTCAAGGATCGGTAGCCTTAAATTACCTGGCACTCGTTTATATTTCTGCTCCTGATGTACTGGCTTTATGTGAAAGCCAAGGAAGGATTTGTCCATATTGAGTACGCCACCATTTCCGAGTGCCTCTCTTGTGGCTTTTATCTGAAATAGTATACATTGTTTTCTTTTACATGTGCAGAAAGAAATCCCAATCAAACTGATTTTTTTTTTTTTTACAAAATTGAGCATGACCTTCAGGAGAGACTTCCTATCCCAGCAAGCTCCACTTAAAGCTGTTGCTGCTGCTTTTCCTGGCTACAGACGCAGAGAGAGGTAGAGATGAGCAATCAGCTTGTTTATGGCAAGTTTTAGTGCTTCAGAGCTATAATAAAAGAGGTTTGGCAGAAGCAGCTTGGATCTGATGTGCGCGTCAACGTGTCTGCTTGGTTTTGCTCCATAAAGCCTAGGCTCTTGTTGACAAGAATTAGCAGCTTCCCAAGGCTTCTGCTGATTTTGAGGAATCAACCCCTTGCAGCTCTGTGCCACTCGGCACATGCAGCTCCTCCTTTGCCTGCTCTTTGCAAAATGACTGTTCCCTACGTGCAGTTGAGCACTTGGATTAAACACCTGCACTAAACAATTGGCAGAACCCAACGAGCTTGTTAGAGGCTCCATATCCTGTGCGGGAATCACTTCAAATGAAATTAATGATTCCTCTCTGCACGCAAGACTTTTTCTCCAAGATTCGCCCCCCCCCCTTTCCTTTCTTGGTGGCAATTAATCTGAACTGATCTGCATAACACAATACGCCGCTGCACATCTGCACTCCAGAAACTTTATGACTTTCAAACCTTTGACACCTGCACTCAGTGTGTCAGCAAGAGCCCAGTAGTCCATAGCAATCATGTAGTACAGACCAATTTGCTAGAGCGATAAGAAATCTTGCTTTGTAAAAGCGCTGTGTGCAAACAAAATCCAATTGCCTCTCTCGGCTGGCCACACACCATTCCACCAGCACCCAGGAAACACTTACGGCTCCACTTATTCAGGGGTGCCATTTAGAGAGACACAGGTGTTATTCTCGGCTCTAGTTTGAACCAGATATGGCCATTCTTCAGGAATCTCCGTCTATTATAAAAGCAACAACAACAAACTGCAGCATAACATGGACAGGTAGAGCCTGCACCTTGTTAGTTTTCTGCAAAGCTGGCAGCCACTCATTGTATATGAAAGTTGAGGAAATTAAAAAGGTTTGCTTTTTGGCCACAAGTATTAACTAACTGGTGGAAGACAAGAGTGCCTGGCGTGCTCTGGTCCATGGGGTCACGAAGAGTTGGACACGACTAAATGACTAAACAACAACAACATTAACTAACTAATTAGGTTAATTAGATTTATTATTATTTATTGAATTTATATCTTGCCCCGGGCTCCTTTGGGAGGAAGGGTGGGATATAAATTCAGTAACTAATAAATGATAATATATGCTCTTAAAATACTCCAATTATGGTGCTGGAGGAGACTCTTGAGAGTCCCATGGACTGCAAGAAGATCAAACCTCTCCATTCTTAAGGAAATCAGCCCTGAGTGCTCCCTGGAAGGACAGATCCTGAAGCTGAGGCTCCAATACTTTGGCCACCTCATGAGAAGAGAAGAATCCTTGGAAAAGACCCTGATGTTGGGAAAGATTGAGGGCACTAGGAGAAGGGGACGTCAGAGGACAAGATGGTTGGACAGTGTTCTCGAAGCTACGAACATGAGTTTGACCAAACTACGGGAGGCAGTGCAAGACAGGAGTGCCTGGCGTGCTATGGTCCATGGGGTCACGAAGAGTCGGACACGACTAAACGACTAAACAACAACAAAATACACTTCTTGTTGCATTTTTATAGTTTCAAGAGCAGTGAATTGTTACTGAGGTAAGATATAAACACCCACACCCACAACTTATGCAGAAGAACAGAAACTCACTTACAGACAGTGTGTGCATGCACACGAAAGCTCATACCTATGACAAACTTAATTGGTCTCTAAGGTGCTACTGGAAGGATTTTTTTATTTTGTTTTGACTGCATCAGACCAACACGGCTACCTACCTGTTACAGAGAATCATTCTTTGATGTACATGAAAGTCCCGCTATCAGAATGCTCGTTATCCAAAATCTCAGTTACCTGAACACAAAGAATTATACCCAAACCTCACTACACAAATGGCAGATTCAGATATCCAAACAGCTGAAGTTTGCCCACTTTCTTACTGGTTGTGAACTGCTGGTCAGCAGAAACCATAGAGGGAGTGAAAGATATTGGTCAAATCAGGAAGCAGGAGAGACTAAGACAAATCAGGGTTTCCTTCGTTTGGCTTTTGCTGATTGGCTGCCTGCAGCAGTTTCAGGCAGACACTATGGAGGGAGGTAGGAGGGAGAGAGAACGGACAAATCACACGTTAGGAATGGTTCCATAGGATATAATGGAAATCGCCAGCTCCTTATCTGGATGCTCACCTAACAATCAATTTCGTTGGAAAAAGAAAGCAGGATCTGTGTGTATAATATGACATTTGTTTGTTGTATAATTTAATCAATCAATTATGTTAGAACTGCAGTAATACTTATGGGCAGGCATACTTTTTCCAGATGCTCAGTTTCAATTCTAGTATACAATGAATGGCTGTTAACTTTCTAAAAGGTTACTGCAGGCTAAGGTTACTGCAGTACAGACTCTTCCTGTCCGTCATGATTTAAATGCTGCTGTTTTGCTCATTGACATACTATTAACATTAACACGGCACTTCCCCAGCTCCGTGCTTATTAGTTTACGTGGAATCCTGATCATATTGACGGGAACAAACTTTGACATTGCAGTTGGCTCTGGCCTTTAAGAACAGAAAACCTCATTCATTCCCTTCCAAATAAACGTGACAAAATGCAAGTTTGCACTGGCCTTATCCAGCATTATTTCGATATTGATATCCCATTCTGTTTTTTTGTTTTTTAAAAATAAAATACCTGAGGCAGCTCACATTGAACCTTAAAAGCGACCAGTAAAAATAACACTTTCCAAACACAACAAGAAGCAGCAGATAATGGTATCAGTAAAAAGAAGAGAAAGCAGGAAGAACAAAGTCATCTATTGATGAGACTAAATGGCTGCTGGTATTTATTTATTTTTTGTAAGTCTCATTTTTAAAAGCCCAAAAGACTGCCTTATTTTAACAATGTTGATCTATCACTGTATTTTCTTTTACAAAATTCTATTATACTGTAATTTATATATATATATAAAATATAATATAGAATTGCTTCATAATTTTAAGTTCTTCTTTGATCAAATAATTTCATAACACATCCAGTGGAATTTCTGCATGTTTTCAGTAACACCTGCAACAGGTAAAGTTTTAAAGATGTATATCTTATTCAGCTATGTTTTTTTATAAAAAAATGGCCAATATTTTGTACTATTTCCGCTCAATAAACCTAAAGGTATCTCATCAGTTTACCAATTCAAAGCAAGATTAAATAAGAGGCATGTTGAATAGCAAAAGAAAAGAAAAGAAAAGAAAAGAAAAAAGAAAGGTGGAAGAATTGTATTTTGCAAACAGGAAAGCCCTGTAGATGGCGCTGTGAACTTGTGGGAAAAGCAATGAAGTTATTCATAGCTGTCTTAGTGAATCTTCTGGAACCTGGGTTATTGTTATTTTATTTTATACAGATATTGATGCTTTAAAGAAATACAGTATCAGGCACAGCAATGCCTTCAGTAGAGAAGAATCTGCTTATTTGAATATTCAAACATGTTTAGATAAGCATCAAGGTTCCTTGATGCTCTCCTCCCCACTGAAGTGTTCCTTCCTTTCTTTTTGAAAATGTCTGTGTTGCCATTCAGTATAAATCCCCCAGGATGGCATACATTAAATGAATAAAACAATCAATAGATAGTTTTTTTTTAAAAAAAAAGCAAAACAAAAACATACAGCATATAAATAGCAAAAACCATGGGGAAACTGAGCAATACAATTCAGCAGAATAGATGAAACCATATTTAAAAGCAACTTATATGTTGGAATGTCTAGGTAAATAAATCCCTCAATGTGCCAAAATGATCTCATGATGGTGTCTGGCTAGCTTTCCTGGAGAGGATTATTACAGTGTGGTGCAGTGGTTAGTGTGTTGGAGCAGAACCTGAGAGATTGGGGTTCACATTCTTATTCAGCCATGAAGCCCACTGGGTGACCTTCAGCCAGCCATAGCCCAAACTACCTCAGAGGGCTGTTGTGCAGGAAAAACTGCACCCCACCTTGGGCCCCTTGGAGGAAAGATGAAATAACGTAAAGGTAACAAATAACTGTGGCACAATGACTGGGAAGAGCCTTTCCTAATCGTCTTCATTTGGCAGGAAAACCCAGAAGATCGCATTCAGTGCTTACCGCAGCAAAGTCTGTGCAGGCCTGTGTCACAGAAGGCATCCTTTCAGATAAATAGGTCCCAAGTTGGTGGCCCTGCCCATGTGCTTCTCGGCAGCCCACCCCTGAGGTGGCACCCCTGTGGGCACACCCCACCCTCCCCACCCCCCTCCACTAGTGAAATCTTCTGAGATTTCACAGAGAGCATGCGATTTGGGTGAGATCTTGCAAGATCTTGTTGGAAGCCACCACAGCACAACCCAGGTAAGGGAGGCTGTGGTGGTGGTGCAGTGCAGTGGGGCAGTGATATGGGCCATGGCATGAGATCTCATTGTTGGAAGTAGTTTAAAGGTAAAGGTAAAGGGACCCCTGACCATTAGGTCCAGTCTTGGGGTTGCAGTGCTCATCTCACTTTACTGGCCAAGGGAGCCGGCGTACAGCTTCCGGGTCATGTGGCCAGCATGACTAAGCCGCTTCTGGCGAACCAGAGCAGCGCACGGAAACGCTGTTTACCTTCCCGCCGGAGCAGTACCTATTTATGTACTTGCACTGCGTGCTTTCAAACTGCTAGGTTGGCAGGAGCAGGGACAGAACAATAGGAGCTCACCCTGTTGCGGGGATTCAAACCGCCAACCTTCTGATCGGCAAGCCCTAGGCTCTGTGGTTTAACCCACAGTGTCCCTTTGGAAGTAGTTTTTACAATCACAAAACCAAGTGGCAAAGCTTTTTCTGAACTGTGCCTCTTTAGCCTGTAGCTGTGAGTTTTGTTCAACTAAGTTTTACTCAGAGTAGACCTGTTGACATGAATAACCATGGCTAAATTAGCCGCATTAATTCTATTGGGTCTGCTCTGAGTAATATTTAGTTGAATGCCACTATGTGTGTGTCAGTGGGTGGGTAAGAATGCTGAATGCCTGCATCCTTCACTTTGGAAAGATATTTAGGAGCTCAATTAAAAAAAAAAACCCAGAGGCATTCCTATTAAGCTTAGTTTCAAATAACATCCCTAAGGACAAAAGGAATGTATTCCTGTACGTTTGGGAAACAAAGCTCCTGGTGCACAGAAAACTAGCAACTCAGGGACCTTTTCCTCATTCACCTTCCCTGCCTCTGCTCAGGGTTAGCATACCTTATAGATTTCCATCCATGAGAAAAATAATGTGTAGCTGGTTTGGGGCTGAGTCATGGAATCTTCAGGTTCAGACTTGAATCTTGAGATCTTCATGCAATCTGTGTAATTGTGTTTTCCTGTCTCAAAAGACACCTGTCTGTTCTGATGACATCTAAATGCTAGAAGGATTCAGGTGCTACAATCATCATCATCATCATCACTACCCTTGAGTCATATAGCCCATGGCTGTTAATCCATGTTAGGTTTTGCGTACAAGGAAGTGGTATGGACCACATACTAATCTATTTGACTTCTCTGAACCAGTATATTCCGTACTACTCATTTGTTCCCCGTTTCAACCTCATAGTGTAACAGGTGGACTGCACAGGGACTTGGGCAACGTAATTGAGGATCTCAGTAACCTGAGTAACAAAATCACACATTATTTACAATTTGCTATAATAGTGGAGGAAGAATCCAAATGAAAGGAGAGTTTCAAAAACATGAAAAGGACACAAGGTTTAAATATATATAAGGATTATTCCTTTGCCAGCAAAGAATCTTGGACCCAGGCAATCTCCCCAAGGGCCTTTGCACATATCAAAGTATATCCTATGCACAGTCTGTGCGAATAACATTTCAGCCATAACTGTGCGAATAACATTTCAGCCACAATAGTGCACCATCCTGTCCTAACAGAACAGGTAGGTGCACAGGGGTGATCTTTTTCGTTTAAGACACTTCAGTAACCCCCCCCCCCTCTCTATATATATGCAAGTTGTTTAAGAAGTGGTAATAAGAATGGACTTTCTCCATTTGTCTGATGTACACATAAAGTGGTGATTCTATTCTCATCCATAAGTTTTACAACTGCTCCAGCTAATTACTTCAAAATGTAAATAAAACACAAGGAGAAGGGAAGTCCTTCAATTTTACAATGCTTTTACAATGCTCTAAGATCATCTGAAGAAAAAGATGGCATTTGGTAGCATGTGATCTTGACAAAGTGTGACTGGATGGCTCAATTCAATGTCGCTGATCATGAGAAGGTAGTACGAAATGAATATTTATTCTGGATTAACCAATTTGCCCAGAGTCCACAGAATAGATGGGATATGAATGTAACATTCTGTGGGAATGAGAACATTTCTTTCCTCAGTTTCAAGGATAAAAATATACTAATGGAGACATGATGTTAACTCCTCATGGGATGTTAGAATTATATTCTATCCGCAGGAGCTCTGCTAAATATATTTGCAGTCTCTTACGCTAAAGAGGTCTTTTGGCATAGCTGCACGGATGCAGTTGCAAAGGGAGAAGGAGGTGGGAATCTGACATATATCAGAAACAATATAAGAATTGGTCAATTTTATAAACCTATTGTAAAGATGAGAAACCAAAATAAATACCATATGGAGCCTAGCTATCTCCACAAGGCATGTTTTATTTGTTGCACATGCTATAAAACCTGATTGACCTACTGGGAATACCTGGTTAGTAAAAATAAACCAAAGCACAAATCTTAGAGTAGCTCAGCTTTTTACTGTTGACTTAAATCAAGATTAAAATTGCTGGTGTCTAAATTGCCCTGTTTTCACCTGAAGCTAGGCACAACACAGCTGGGGTTGATAGGATGCTTGGAATTTGTTTCTTCTTCTTAAAAAAAAATCAATAAATCTAATGTGAATCATATTTTAATTCTGCAGAGGAATGAGATGAGGCATTGGAAAGGAAATCTGGATTCAACTTGTAAAGAGCCTTTGTCTTCCCCTCTCTCTTTCTTAATAATAGCAGAACTGACATTTCTCTAATCTTTGGCCTATAAAGTAGCAGGTGGGGATGGAAGAAGAATGGTTTTCTGTTCTGCCCTGTATTTGTCACATGCAGCACTATTTCCATTCTGCTGCAGTTCATCTTCCACCCAAAACTACATTACTTATCTCGCTGTCCCCTGGGATGAAATTATGTAATTTATGCAATATTACATAAATTATGTAAATTACATTTGTCTCCCTATGTGCAAATACTGCTGATGGAGGAACCGAGGAAGTAGAAGTTCCTGGTTGGATTCTTTATTTGGGACCTTCCCAGTCTTCAAGCTAAAGAACTCTTTTTTTCTCTCACAGTGAAAAGTAGGCAGAAACACTCACAGCTTCAGAGTTCAATATCCATCCAATTGCAGTGTTTTGAAAAGGAAAATAGATTTTTATAAATGGGTTTACATAGACAAGTGCAATCAATGCATATCAAGAAATCCAGTAATTAATCCTGGAAATGCTCTTATTTCAATGCCCAAAGGATTCTCCATTTCTAGTGTGGACATCAGGAACTCAGTTGCACATAATTCAGACACACAATTTTATGCCATCTTTGTGTATAGCTACCATATGTTAGATATTTACCAGGCAATCTTCAAAGGTCTTTCTGAAACTGGCATAAAATGAATTCATGATATACTTTGATGGGAGTTGTCTAAACATCTGGGACATGCCTTTCCTCAGAATGTGTTAGATCTCCCAGTCGTATAATTTACAGAGTAAGCTTCTAAAATGCATAGTGAGAATATGGACTCTTCTCCAGGTGCCCCATCTACAGAAGATAGGCATGGGCTTCTAGAGAGAGATAAGACTATTGCATATGCCCAATATGAAATCTCCCTCTCAATGTAGATCCATTTTGGGGTTGTATCCAAAACAATATCAAGTCACATTCCCGTCAGTGCAAGGTTTTCTGCTTGTGCAATGGGACATTTCCCAGCTTTCCTTTCCCCCAGACACCCCTAAATCTGTTCTAGGAGTTCCCCGAACCCCCTGGAGCAGATTTGGGGAGGGCATGGGGTGCATGTGGAGAGGTGGGGGAAAGTCAGTTGCATAAGTGGAAATCCTTACACCAATGGGGCACATTAGTTGGATACCACTCAGGGTCTTCATTATTATCCTTTAGGTGAGGCATCCCCAAACTCCAGCCCTCCAGATGTTTTGGACTACAATTCCCATCTTCCCCAACCACTGGTCCTGTTAGCTAGGGATCATGGGAGTTGTAGGCCAAAACATCTGGAGGGCCGGAGTTTGGGGATGCCTGCTTTAGGTGCTAGCCAAAGTCTGCCTTGTTTGCTTGGGCTTTTGGTGGTTAACCTGATTTGTTGTATTTTTCTGGCTTGTTTTTCAGTGTTTGCCTTGGGTTGATCTGTCAGCTGCTATCTAACTGCAGCTTTTATTGGTATTATTTATGTATGATGACATGCTTCCTGGTTTTATCTTCTGTTTTATGTTTTTATTACACTAATGTTGTTATGAGATTTTTTTAAAGCCACCTTGAATGTCAACTATGGCAGACTAGCAGCATGCAGGTTGAATGTGTGTGTGTATAGACACACACACACACCACACCTGAATTTTATTCATTTATTTATTTATATTTATAAAAAGAATGCATATGCCACCATTTATATGTGGCAATATTGGGGCAGTGTACAGCAAACTAAAAATAAACGTAGGCAGAAGACTCTCACCAGAATCCCAAAGTCACAAAATTGCCTGCTTGTAATTCTCCTACTGCGAAACTAGTGCTTGACTGATCACCAAGCACTCTTTATTCCTCAAGTAAGGTTACCACACAGTCACGTTACTCCATGATTAAAGAGGGATGGGATATTGTGTTACTGAAGCTAGCAGCAACACAATGCTAAAATCTGTATTTTAATATCATCTTAAAAAGCTATCTAGTCCAGGAATGGGGAATGTATGGCCCTCCAGAGGTTGTTGGCCTAGCGATTCCAGTGAATGTTCAGGGGTGATAGGAACTGCAGTCCAACAAAATCTGGAGGCGGTTTGGACTTATGTGGTAGGGCAGAGCAGGGGAGCTTCCCTCCTGGCAATGGTGTTGCTGCATGTTACCTGGTGTGGGGCCGGGGCTGGAAGAGCACACTGGCTGGAGCCCCATTGTGCCCCTGCACCTGTGATTTTGCCACTGCCCTTCCCTGCCCCAGCTGCATTCAGGAAAGCTGCAGAGATGCTGGTGTAGGAATGGCAGCTCTGGGGCTTTGCTTTATCAACCAAGATCACAACTGTCCTTGTGTGAAGGTGAGTATTTCAATGGCTAAAACTCAGAGAGAATTATCTGGGTGGAGGCTGTTGAGTATAATTGTACATCGAAATAGAAAATAACTCTGTATGTGTATTGCTAAAGGGAACATGGGAAATTCCACTGAAGCTAAGTGAGGCTCTCTGAGTGCCTAACAGGTTAATAATTAACTGTTCATGTATCTCTGTTACTCTATCACAAGGTGTTTAACTTTAGATCACATAGATTCAGCTGAAAAATCTCCATTTTACGTAAGATAGTCTTTGTTCTCTAGCCACAGAAGACAAAGGGTGTGCTAATGATGTCTCTCCTGGAGAAAACACAGCCTCAGGTAGTAATGGAGTCTGTATGGAAAGACTCTATTACTGCCTCCATTTCAGTTCTAAGTAATTTCATATTTCTAAGATGTTCGGCCTGTGCTTGGACAAGCACTTGATTTTATTCAATTACTATATTTGGGTGTATATCATTGTTGTTGTAAGTCTGTTTTGGAATAAGTTCTATTAGTAAAGCTTTGAAACCATATTTTTGGCCTGGACAAAAAGAGTAAGTTTTTATCACCCTATTGCTTCCAAATGTGCAATATTAATAACAGCAATATAGGTTTGTGACTAATGGTTTCCCGTGAAGGAGCAGAACAAAAAAAAGAGAAGGTTGTAATCCCAAAAAAAGGTTGCAAACCGGCACATGCACTTCCAGGTTTGACATGTTTGTAATCCAAAACGTATGCAAACCAAAACGTATGCAAACCAAGGTACCACTGTATTGAGAAAGAGGACCTAGCCTCAGTTCTTCATATGCTGATTATGTGCAGGCTACACTGTTGTAATGCATTCTACATGGGGCTGCTTTTAAAGATGGTATGAAAGCTTCAGCCGGTCCAGAATGAAGAGGAGGAGGATGAGGGGGAGGAGGAGTTTGGACTTGATATCCTGCCTTTCACTCCCCTTAAGGAGTCTCAAAGCGGCTAACATTCTCCTTTCCCTTCCTCCCCCACAACAAACACTCCGTGAGGTGCGTGAAGCTGAGAGACTTCAGAGAAGTGTGACTAGCCCAGGTCACCCAGCAGCTGCATATGGAGGAGTGGAGACGTGAACGCAATTGTCATCTGTGTGTTTCCAGTCCAAATTTATAACCCTAAATGGTGTGGGGGCGGTTAGGGGTCCCCACTTTCACAGTGTCAAAAAAGAGGTTATGTACCACTGAAAATGAGGTCAAAATAAGATGTTCTGAGTGTGTCAACAAGAGGACGTTTCCATGGTTGCCCCCTGCTTTGGAATGCTCTCGCCAGGGAGGCACACCTGACACCATCTTTATTTTTTAGGCACCATGTAAAACACTTCCTTTTTATCCATGCTTTCGGCCCTTAATTTCAAATAGTAGGAATAACAATAATAGTATCAATAACAACAATTTTAATATATTGATTACAGCATTCTTTGGAGAATACCGACATGCCTGCTGTTTAATTTCTTCAACAGAAGTCCCTGATATACAGGTTGAATGCTTCACTGCTAATAAGAAAAGGGATGATTCAGTACTACTAAAGGTGAGTTATGCAGAGCAATTGGATTTTACTGGATCTGTTTATGAGTTACTTTCCCAGACACAGAGGTATTAAAGCTCATTCCCACAGCCCTGCCTCTCTTTGTCTTTCATCCTCTCTCTCCTGCTCACCTTCTCTTTTCCCTAGAACAACCACACAGCATTGTAGAATTGCCATTGTAATTTGGGCCCATGTGAGCAACACACACACACACACACACCCCTACACCCCTGAGCCACAAAGGTGAAGAATCTCTTTTATGGAATTATTTTTATGATAATCTATTTCAATGGTTAATTTAGTTTAGAGCACTGATTTATAACACGTTTATAGATATATATATTTTTACTACTCTTTGTTGAATTATAGAGGTGGCATGTGTAGAATGGAAGTGCTTGGCCTATTGTTCTGCTTCTCACGCAACCAGTATAGCTCAGACAATAAAAAGATCTATAAAATTAATATATACAGAGAGAAAGGAACAAAGACTGAAAGAATATGTAATACTCTCGTGCCTGATACCACATTTATCTCCTCTGTTGAGGTTAAGACGTCACATATACATACTGAAATACTACAGAGTTTTTACTACCCTGGTATGATGAGAGGTGGATTCTCTGCCTCTCATCTTCTCTTTTATTTATGCATAGTTGATCTTTTTAAAAGGAAACACATACCTTATCACAGGGTTTAATAATGTGTGCAATTTCTCCGAATCAGGAGAGTCTTTGACCTAACAGGTGGTTTTGGACTGCACCTCCCATCAGTTCCGAATCGCACAGTCAATAGTCAAGAATGATGGAAGCTGTTGTCCAACAAGATCTGGAGAGGTATATCCCTGACCCTGACCCACTCAAATGGTTATCACCACTTGATTATGCCATATCCGAATCGGCCCCACAGGGATGTTATGAAGCCAATTTGAAAACAACAACATTGCTGAATACTCCTTGGGAAAAGGGCGGGATGTGTTTCTGACAAATAAATAAGGAACCAATTATCATTTGCTTTATTTAAGATTTCCACCCCACCCCCATTCCTGAAGGTGGAGGATGGGAGATGGAACAGAACAAATCCCATGAAAAATAACATCTACAGAACAATGTAAAATGTAAGCGAATGTATACTACTTTTAGGTATGTATAGTACACACACACGGCTTTCGGAGCTTGTATTTATTGCAAAGACAATAATCCAGTCCAAACAGGAATTAAGAAGTGAGTGGAAAAGCTATGACGAATATATGAGAAAGCATTGTTCGAAAGAAGACATGCTAGTATGCGTTGAGTAGGAGGTATGAAGAGAAACACAAGATAATTAACGTTTGAGTTATTACTATCTAGTTTTAATATAGAGCTGTATAGAAAACAAATGCACGAGTGAATATCAGAGTGGAAATGGAAGTCGGGAAAGCGCGGGGGGAAGCAGAGGGTGGAAGGGTGGGAGAGGGAGGGAGGGGAGGTTGAGAGGAGGGTTTGTTTGGTTTTGAATATTCAGTTATAAGTTTTGTTATGATTTGTAACATTTTTGTAATGTTTTAAAAATTCAAAATAAAGTTCTTTTTTAATAAAAAAGAAAAAAAGAATAATAATAATAATAATAATCCGTATTAGAAATTGTGTGTCTTAACCTAGTTACATTTCACTTTTCCATAGATTCATTTCCCCATAATATATAGATGAGGCATCTCATTTTATGTTGGCTCTCTTCTTAGGCCTTTGCAAATGTACTGTATTTTAATAGAATCATAGAACTGTAGGGTTTGAAGGGAACCTTGAGGGTCATCTAGCCCAACCCCCTGTAAGCAGGAATTTTAACCAAAGCATCCATGACAGATGACTAGCCAACCTCTGCTCTAAAATTTCCAGTGAAGGAGAGTCTACCACCTTCCAAAGATGTTCCACTGTTCAACAACATTTACTGTCAGAATGTTCTCCCTGATGTTTAGTCCCAATCTCCTTTCTTATAAGTTGAATCCGTTGATTTGGGTCTTGCCATCCAGAGCAGGGGAAAACAAGCTTGCTCCATCTTCTGTGTTCCGCCTTCCATCTTCTTTAGTATCTGTTGAATAGGGGTGTGTTTGTGTGTCTAAGATTGCCTTTTTATACACTCCAGGCAATGCAAGTGGAACAGCTTTGGCAATATGCAAAATGAAGACACAGAAAACAAATGCTGAAAAGACAAAACAGAGATTGCTACATATGCAGGCAGTGAAAGGAGAATGTACAACATTATTTTGTTTTAGAGCTGACAAGGCTCAAAATTGGTTGCTGGTATCAGGGGTGCAGCGTGGGGGTTGCCACAGGAGCCGTGGCTCTGGGCACGGACTTTTGAGGGGGTGTGATGCAGGTGTGGGTATGCACCCTTAGCACGGCCCGGCCTGGCACTCCTCTCCTGGGCATCAGAGGAATTCACCCGCCTCCCTGCCCCGGTGTGCCGGGAACTCTCAGGTGCCGGGAACTCTCTGCTCCTGGGTGGGGTATGAGTGCTGAATCATCTCACTGTGGTGCCCCAGAAACTCTGCGCCCAGTGTGACTGTACCAGCCGCACTCCCCTAGATCTGCTTTTGTAAGTGAGCACTCTGATGGAGCACACATACCAAGGAACACCCTGCTGTGAACTATTTCTTTGAGAAATCCCTTATCCAGAGATTCTTGCTTTGTACAGTTGGCAACCCACTCAAGAACATAATTTTACAAAAGGATGCTACTTGAAATTCTTTCACAGTCCTTGATCTCCCTTCTCTGCCTGATTTGTTTCCCTCTATTCATTTGAGGAAACAAATAGGCAAGCTTTGGATAATTGTGGGAGTTTCTGATGCCTTCCCCTTTCATCTATGTTTGGGAGCTGTAAGCTATATCCACACAACAGCCCTTTTCCTGTAATGCATAAACATGATGCCTTCTTCTTGTCACAACAAGTCACCATTCCTATTTGCACAAATTAACGTAAAAATACTAAATATAATTCACAGTCCAATTGGAAAGGGTGGGGAGGGAAACCCATGTGGTTTCCACTGCCAAGGAAGAATCTTGACTAGAATCTCAGTTTATCTTGTTAGATGTTAAAGGAAACCAATTTCTTTCACAAACTGGAGGGCATTTAAAGGATTCAGCCATTCAAACCAAGTTGTACTAGAATTCTTGTACAGCGGCGGTGAACGGGGTGGGGGGGCGGGCTCTCTCTGCTTGAACATATGTTCTCCAGAGCCAGCCCCAACCCCCATACATGTGGATAACCCCGAAGCCTCCCAGAACCCCGGCTGGGGACTGGGAAGGATAATGCCCAATGCCTGAGCCAAGGTCTCCCTACATCTGAATCTTAATAAAGTTGTGGCCAATGTGAATCCCATTGCACGTGGTCTTGAGTCTTTATTCCGCTTAGGGGAGTCGCCTGGGGTTTGGAGGACTCCGCCTATCCACGCAATATACACATTTGTGGGTGCAGTTTTATTTTGCAGGCAGTTTCCTCCCTGTCTATTGAGATCAAGCAGGTGCCTTCACTGGACTCTTAGGCAACTGCTGAAAACAGTCTTGTTTAGACAAGCCCATGCAGATTCTTAGAAAGTTGAGGTAATGGTTGTGATTTTTTCCTCAGTTTTATATTTTCATAAACTGCTTTGAGGGTTTGTTTGTATTACAATCAAGCAGCATATAAATTTTATGAAATAAATAAATAATATAACACATTTTTGCAGGTCATTTTTACTAATATGCACATTTCTGCATGCAATTTTCAACAATAACGTGCATTTTAGTATGGATTCTTTGGTAGGAGAACTGCATCACAATATTCAGAGAAGAACAATTTTTGAAGGAGGGCTGTGTTTGTTTATACATTGTTTCAGAATATGAGGATTTAATAAATTCAGATTCAAATGTGAACTGAATGGCTTTTGCCCTTTACCTTTCTTCTGGAGTCTCCCTCCCTCCCATCAGACATGGCTTATTCCTACCCTCCCCCAACAGAAATGAAAGCATGAATTAGAATAATTGATAGATTACGAAACTGCTTCTTTAATAAATGAATGGACAATTACTCGTAATTTTTAATTGAAACATTTCCCCATGAAAAGGTGTTCGGTGTTGTTGGCAATGATGTAAATAGCACTCTGTAGATTTCCTATGTCTAGTGGTGATAATTAAGGTGATCTTCCAAACAAGAAACTGTTTGCCGCTTAATTAGTTGAGTGGAACTGTAAAAAACAAAACAAAAAAACCCAACATACAACTTGCATTGTGGCAAAATATTGATTAATTTTAATTGTTAATGAACATAAGAACATATAGCCACTTAGTTCAGCATTCTGCATCCAACAGAGCTAGACGGATGCCTCTGAACAACTTCAAGCAGAACATGGTCCCCAGCATCTTAGATTCAGAGGGAGGAGTTTGGGGCACCAAATCTCATGAATTTCCATGAAGCTATTATAAATAAAGACCTGTCCCTTTCACAGGTTGACCTTGAGGAAAAAAATAGGGTAGTTATGGGAGGCTGCTTGGCACCATGGGAGTTTTCCTATAGTGTCTTGAGGGGTTCCATCTTGTAGTAGTAGTACCGGTAGTAGTAGTAGTAGTAGTAATAATAATAATAATAATAATGTTATTACAGTACTTAGATTCCCACCTATCCAACTGGGTTGCCGCAGCCACTCTGGGCAGCTTCCAACAAGGTATAAAGGAACACACCAAAACATCAAACATTAAAAGCTTCCCCAAATAGGGCTGCCTTCAGATGTCTACAGAAGGTCGTAGAATTGGTTATCTTTTTGACATCTGATTGAAGGGTGTTCCACAGGGTGGGCATGTGCCAGCACTGAGAAGGCCCTCTGCCTGGTTCCCTGTAACATCACTTCTCACATTGAGGGAACCACCAGAAGGCCCTCAAAGCTGGACCTCTGCATGATAGGGGTGCAGATGCTCCTTTAACATCTTTGCACCTGGAACCTTAATCAGGTATACAGGTGGCCTCCCACATTAGGTCCACCATCAGGTAAAATCCAGCCTACTGATGCATTTAGGCAAGCTGCTATTGGCTGTAAAAGCTCCCCCCATTGTCAATGTTGTGCTGGGAATAATGAGCCATAAGGCTAGTTTTGTGTAGTGGTTAGAGTATTGGACCAGGTCCTAGGAGACAGGGTTCAGCCATGAAGCACACTGGGTGACCTTGGGCCACACACTGTCTATCAGCTGAACCCACCTCACAGGGTTGTTGTGTGATAAAATTGGAGAGGGGCAGAACCATGTCTGCCAAATTCAGCTTCTTGGAGGAAAAGTGAGATATATATGGACAAAAACTATTTTGTGGTAGAATTATTATTGTTATTTAAATATTATAGTTGGAATATTCTACACTTTCTGACATTGGTGCTTTATTTTTTCATATTTCCCCCATCAAATATATACTACAGTATGGCATGTTAGCCTACAGGTAAACCACTCCGCTGACCTCTCTGGAGGTTTTATAGCCTATGCTTAACCTTTTTATATATATATACAATCAATATTCCTACAAATGTCACACAAAACTTCCCATCAGAGTGTACTCATAACATTCCGATCTTGTATTTATTGCAGAGACCAGAAGGAATTACTTGCATAATGTTGTTTACTGACTAGATTTGTTCAAATGTTTCTTCTTCCTTCCTTTCTTTTCACCCAATTATAAGTGTTTTTATATCCTGAAAGCCCAAAGTGTCTCTCTGTTCGTGGTTTCAGTTTGATTAATTCCAGGCTGCCTTTCCCTTTGAGAACAAATTTGGATCTGTAAGGGGCAAATAATATGAAACACGTTTCTAATGTGCAATAATTGCAGGTTTAAATAGTTGGCACAATCAGTGCTTAGTGATTTCATTACTAGATGGCACCGTAATTTATGCTAATCCTGATAACAGTTCCAGATGAGAAGGGTCCAGGCACAGGAGAATGTACTGCAATTATTTACACCCTGTATTTCTGAAACAATAGATGTAGTAATTTGAAGAATCAGATGACTGGGAGCTCATTTATTCTGGTAGGAAACACATGTAACATGTTTTGTCAACAAGTATAAAATTGAATTTGTCTCCCCGCCCCTGTAGTCTTCCCCTGCTTCCTGTTCTTGAACTCTCTCTGCCCTAATTGCTTGGCTAGAAACCACCCATGAAAAGAACACTTCTCTTCAAGCGACAATGGAGAATGTGACTACGCGCACTCCCATAATCTTCACTGTGGAAAAAGGTTAAGGGAGAAAGTTAGGGCCAAGCAGTAGAAACTGGGGCTGGTTCTTCTGTTTGCCTCTTCTTTGGGTGGGGCAAGGGATTCAACTTACAGGAGGGTTGGTGAATAGCAATCCCGCCCCCCAAAAATTGGCATTCTTAAGTTGAAGGCGGAGGAGAGGAACTGTATGGCAGCCACCAAGTCCCATCCTAGTTTATTCTCATTTGAAACATCAGGTTCATTTATCCACTTCGCTTCACTCACACACTTTGTGGGAGCATCACACAGTTGTGATAGTATTTGAACACTGGGCCCATGGAAGTAGGGCCAGTTGCATGGGTCTTCTCCATCTGACCATTTTCCTGCCTTCCACCATGCAACAATTGGAAAAGAGTCATATGATTGATCCCACAGCTATGCTTCCTGTATTCACACTTGGGTTTCATTGGAGAGAAGCAACTCCTGTGCCACTGTAGGGGGCCATATAGAGGCTGAGTAGCAAGAGAAATAGGCTCCAGGTCCCACCTGGGTGCCTTTCTTTTATTTCCTGACGTTCCTGGGCGAAACCCAGCAGTGCCAGATTTCTACCCTCCCCACAGTCCCCCATACACTTTCAAAATGGAGGACCGTTCAGAACAGATCTTGAGGATGTCTGTAGTATGCAATAGCAGGGGAGAAGAGGAAGGGGAAGTTGCATTGCCTGAGCAGAAGTCTGCATGTGCAACATCTGTTGCAACCCACTATTTTTTCCTCAGAAGATTGAGTAGGATGCTAGACACTCCTGACATGTTAAGGGGTGTTACGTTTCAGACAAAGCCCATGTTGAAATTATGTTCCCTGCTGCATTGAGAAGACCAGAATATCTAATGTAGCATATATCTCTGTTTTCGACTAAACGGTCTGTTCGGTTTTTGGTCCCAGGACAAAGTGTTGCATTGTATTCGTTGTGTTTATGACCATTGTGTCTGTCAGCACAGGTGAGATACATCTTCTGCTGTGTGCCAGCATTGTTAAATTGCTTTGAATAATATTTTATGAACTTAACCCATGCGAGAACACTGAATTGTACCTCCATGATCTTAGGAACTGGATGTATGCATGTTGAGAGCAAATAATCTTTTTACTAGTAGAAATGGGGGTGGGGGGTCAAATTGTTGAAGTTGCAGTGGCATTAGCAGATGTGCACTGATACAGCTTTTTCCTATTTGACAAGCCTTCTTTCAGACACTCACTAAGCAAAAAAAGACCAAGGTGCAGGAATTAGCACAGAAGTTGGGAATCCTGTGGATGTGTTTTTTTTTTTTTGCAAGCACCTTTCGGAGGGGGAGGAAGGAGGTGAGGTGCTTGTGGAGTACCACCCTGAAACCTGCAGGACTGAATCCTCCTTTCACCAGCTGGGGAGAGAAGGGTTCAATCCTGCTGGGTGCTTTTCTTTGCAGCTTCCCCCTCTTCCCTTCTTTCCCTTCCCACCTCACCCTCTGACAGCTCCAAATCACCATGACTTGGCCCAGTTTGGTTCAGGATTTGACCAAAAACATTTCACCATCCAGCAAGATGCCCATCTAAAACTAGTGTAAGCAATTCAAGAGAAAAATCTTTTAGAATATCAGCGCCACAAATAAATAAAACTCGGACATTCAGCTCAGCATCCCAACTAAAAACAGCTTGAAATAAATTTCTTTTCAAGGCTGATTTAAAAGCTGGTGCTGAAGGAACCAAATGTATTTCTGCTGAAAAACCCTTGTTTCTAGCGCTCACCAATCTGATTGATCTTGAAGGTTGGCCTCTTAGCAGAGCCTTTGAGTCTGAGCTTAAGGTCTGGGCAGGTTCATAGAGGCACAGGGAATCCTTCAAATTACCTGGCCCCAAACTGTCCAGGGCTTTAGAGGTTAATCCCGGCACTTTAATTGGGGCTGGAAACACACTGCCAACAAACGCAACTCTTACAACACCAGTGAAACATTTAAGTCTTGGGTGGGAGGAAGGATGTGACCATGCTTTGCAGCAGGAAACTTTGCCACTTGGTGAGACGTTAAACCACTCAGAGTTGTTGATATGCTGAAAATTCACGGTATGATTCTTCTTTTGCAGTGTCTATAGTTTACTTGTGAGAATGGCTAGACTGAAGATTAATTAGATACAGTGGAACCTCGGTTTATGAACACCTCGGTTTATGAATTTTCGGTTTACGAACGCTGTGGACCCATCTGGAACGGATTAATTCACTTTCCATTACTTTTAATGGGAAAGTTCGCTTCAGTTTATGAACGCTTCAGTTTATGAACAGACTTCCGGAACCAATTACACCCATGTTTCAGTTTATGAACGCTTCAGTTTAAGTACTCCGCGGACCCGTCTGGAACGGATTAATCCACTTTCCATTACTTTCAATGGGAAAGTTTGCTTCAGTTTATGAACGGTTACTCCGCGGACCGTCTGGAACGGATTAATCCACTTTCCATTACTTTCAATGGGAAAGTTCGCTTCAGTTTATGAACGCTTCAGTTTATGAACAGACTTCCAGAACCAATTGTGTTCATAAACCGAGGTACCACTGTACTACAGTTTCCATATTTATTTATTTATTTATAGTTTATTTTTAATTTATAGTTTTACATTATTATAGAAGCATGTAAACAAATGAATGACGACAACAGCAGCAGCAGCATATCCAACAAAAGGCAGGGTATACAAAATTTAAACATATTAAGTAATAACACGCAATCTAACATGACACCCATATTTCTGTAAATACCTGTAAATCGGAAACTAAACTATATGAAATAAATTCCCACCATACTGAATAGAAATGTTTGGGATCTTCCTGTCCGAGACCCAGAACTTGTGCGTTATTTTTTCCTGCAATAACTACATTTTAAATTCTTACATTATAAGGATGTAGTCAGATTTTAAATTATTTCCATTGTTATGTTATAGAGATCCTGGCAGCTGCCCACATCCATGTCAGAAGTTTCTTTGGGCAAAACATCTTCATAGTATCTGTCCACATGTTTAGAAGGGGTGACTGAGGATTTATTTGAATATATCTTTCAATAATCTTTGATGACTGCTGATAAATTTCATTCCAGAAAAAGGCAACCGGTGGGCAATTCTTACTTGAGAGAGTAAGTCCAGCTGAAGTCAATGGGACTTACCTCTGGACATGCAGAGAATTTCACTGTTGTACAGTTTTCTGCATCATTGTTCTTGTATATGAATAAAACCTTGTTCCTTTTGTGAAGCCAAAGAGAGAGCTGAATATTAGTATTTGTGGAGTTAAGAGTTGGACACTACAGGCTGAAGCTGAAACAAAATGAAGGTGACACCCTTTGGCTGCTAACCAATGAGTTTATTATACCACCAGTAAGAATGTGGATATTCTTATACATTTCTAAGCATGAATATCTTAAGATGACTAACCACATCGACATTTTCTATAACAATGAACTCAAACGGGCAGCAGCGGGAGAAAATCTGAAATGGACTTTCCTTAGATCTTGTGAAATTATTATAAAATAATAATCGTGCTAAGTTAATTCTTTTAACTTAGCACGAAACGTCCTGTGTCGATGTATTTGGCTGCCTCTCTGTTATTCAGGCTCACAGCCAAGTTTGAAAAGCATCATATCCAGGACCTGGAGTTTTCCTGAGAATCTGGGAGTCTCTGTGAACTTCTTTGCCCTTCTTTTGTCCACTGAGAGGGAATCTCCATGAAGCAAAAACAATAAATTAGGAGCACAGGAAAAACATCTGACATGCGGGAAATGTGACACATTTTGAACAGCTGAAATAAGAAGTATTATGGGGTGGGGAATGTAGAAAAGTGTAAGTCCAGTCTCTGAAAACACCCCCCCCCCAATATTTTGGGGGCATCAATTGATTTTTCTCAGACATTGCAAAAACAAACTGCCGGAGGGAAATTAGAAGTGTTGGCTACTATTGTTATATTTTATTTATTCTTATATTTATAATTCAGCTTTCTTCTAAGGGACCTTTAGTGGCATACACAACATCCCTGTGAGGTAGTTGATAAATGGCAACTGGCTCAAGGTCACTTCATGGCTGAATGGGGATTTAAACCCTGGACAACCAGGTCCTTCTCCAACACTTCAACCACACTGGCTACTACTACGGCATCTTGGATGTTGGGAAATAATTTCTTGACCTACCAATTTAAAAACTAGGGCTAACAGTCAGCCGTGCCAGACAGAAAGTTGCATCCATTTTCTACTTTTCCTGACTAATTAGGTCAGCTCTATTCAGACTCCATGTTAGATAACAAAGGTCACAAAATGTCAGGCAGGCATATCACCTCCTGTTAAAACCTGTTAACTTGTAACTGCTTTTGCTTTCACTCCAGAAAAGGCACCCTTGACAAAGTTAATCACTTTGACCTCCAAAGAGCAACCTTCCACCTAGAAAAAGCCCCTGAAGGGAAGGGGAAAGCATAAAATTCAGTCGCTTAACAGAAACCTTGTGCCTACGGTTAAAATCCAGTGCAAGCAAAAGGGAAAGCTGAATATTAATTTGCGGTTGAGTTTGAATGATCTGAATGCTATAGCGGCTACATAGCTCATGTTCTAACCGATGGGTTTGTTATACCATCGGCAAAAGTAGATATCCCTATATACTTCTTGGGGAATACTTGTCTTATGTGTAAGTTGCAATGAAATATTTTTCCTGTTGCCACTGATGTTCCCACATTCTATTTTCTCCAGTAAAACTCTGTTGTTTGAGGCACCCTATCGCCAAATTATTGTACAAAATGGTGTTACGTTGCAACGTAATATTGTTTCAGATGGCAATCGTGTCCTCCTTGCTCAATATGAAATGGGGCAAACAAAAAGTTGATTCTAAAAGAATCCCAATACAATGATCTAGTGGCAGCTTTTCTCTAGTGATAACTCTGGGGGAGGCAAGGTAGTGGGACTGCCTATTTGCCACAGTCGCAATCCTGCTCAGTTCCCCCCTTCCACGTGTACCTGTACTTACTTTAAAGGGGGGGAAAGAGAGTAGCTACAATTACACATTTAGCACATTGCCTCCTTTGGTCCTTTGAATGCTGCAGACCGAAATGAAAGATGACCAAAGCCACATCACTTGTCTGTTAATTTATACAACCCACAGGATTTCTTTTCAAGCTGCAAATAATTAATGCTTAAAGTACCTTTTGTCAATAGTGTAACATCAAAGTCATATTGCAGGGGTGGCCAACTCCGAAGAGACTGCGATCTACTCACAGAGTTAAAAACTGGCAGTGATCTACCCCCTTTTGGGGTGTTCAGGTCAAAGTTGTTTAGGGAGGAGGAAAGCCCTGTTTTTTAGGGGTTCAGGTCAAAGTAGTTGAGCTTTTCTGAGGTGGGAAGAAAGCCCTGTTTTGGGGGGTGAAGGGCTAAAATGTTGAGCATTTTTAGGGGAGCCAAAGTTGTTGAGCTTCTTTGGAGGGAGCCAGTGATCTACCACAGACGTCCAGTGATCCACAGGTAGATCACGATCTACCTGTTGGACATGCCTGTCATATTGGTATTGTGTATGGGTAATATTCAACATTTGCTCAGAGCAGATCCCTTGATGTTATTGGAGTTATGGTGATTCATTTCAGTGGGTCTACTCCGAGTAAAAGTTATGTGACTGACTCTTCGGTTTCACTTTATTTATCAAGATCTTCCTGTGCCATGACGAGCTCCTACGCCCCAAAGTTTTCCCACGACAGACTGAAAAAGTGAAGCTTCCTTCCGCTATTATGTATTTGCATTACTGTGTATGCCCATGAATGCAGCATTTTGAAAGCCAGCATATCGATTCCCCCTCCCTGAGAATTTAGCAATTCTCTATGTTTTTTGTTGATTTAACTGCCTTTTGTGTTACTTTTTGAAATGTTAGAAGCACACATAAATATCCCTCTCCTAATTGCTTTCTTTGTGGAAAGTAACATGTGAGGGAGCAGCCTGTTAAAGTATAAATTATTAAAGATGTAATGAATAGTACTGAACCCTGATGAGGTTGGTCTAATAGAGTTTGAGAGTGAAATCATTTAATGTACGGGAGAAAGATGATATTGACTGCAGCTTAGATTGTATTTATTATACAGTTCGTATCATTTAGATGTGTCATTATACATGGCAACAGAACAGAATGATGGATGCTTTTTTAAGAGAGAGAGGGGGGGGGAGAGAGAGAGGGATGTGATTTCCAGAATACATTTTTAAAAATCTACTTCATAAACAGAATTTCATTTTTGATACTACAGAAAATGGAAAGCAAGGCTAAATAATTTTCAGGGAAGAGGGAATCTTTTTTAACCTGGTTGTTTTGTATCCTCTGAGAATAGCTGAATGATAGTAAAATCCCTTAAAATATTGGATTGTAACCACCAGTGGTTTGGCACTAGGAGAATGAACTGCTCACAGAATGTAGGGCCACCTATTTCTTCCTGATCCCCTCTACAGACTGCCTTGCACCTCACCCCCCAGAAATGCTGCCCCATGTAGACTTTTCTGAGATATTCATGTTCTTGATCTCCCTTGTTATAGGTACATAAGGATCTTGGGACTCTGCTTTGGCAACAGCTGTTACATCAGACTATTATTATTATATTTTTATTTATTTATTTGACTTATTAGTCACTTTTTTTCCAAAAAGTAAACTCAAAGCAACTTGCAATATAATACAAAAAATAAAACCAATCTGAAGCTAAGGGAAATAAAAACTAAAAACACTAGTGTACATTCGAAAATGTTTTAAAAGATCCTGCCCACTAAAAGAAGCCACTCCCCAAGTTAAAGGCCAAAGTCTGGGTGAGAAAAAATGTTTTCCCCCTGATGTCTAAAAGTAGCTAGTGATTGTGCCAGGTCTGCCTGCCTGGGGAGAGCATTCCTGAGCAGGGAGCCACCACTGAAAAGGCCCGGCCACCCTCCAGACCTCCAGAGGGCACACAGAGAAAATCCTCAAATGATGAATGCAGGGACTCAGTTGGCTCATGAGGGCAAAGGCAGTCCTTGAGGTACTGGGATCCTGATCTGCATAATACTTTATAGGTCAAAACCAGTACAGTACTTTGATGTGAGCCGGGCAGTGGAGACATTTATGAATTAAAGACAGACGCAGGTGGTGCTGTGGTCTAAACCACTGAGTCTAGGGCTTGCCGATCGGAAGGTCGGCGGTTCGAATCCTCACGACGGGGTGAGCTCCCGTTGCTTGGTCCCAGCTCCTGCCAACCTAGCAGTTCAAAAGCACGTCAAAGTGCAAGTAGATAAATAGGTATCACTTCAGTGGGAAGGTAAACAGTGTTTCCGTGCGCTGCTCTGGTTTTGCCAGAAGCGACTTAGTCATGTTGGCCACATGACCCAGAAAAACTGTCTTTTACCTTTTTTAAAAAATCCATTATTATTCCAATCACTTAGAATTTGTGCAGTAAATATCATAGTATCAAAAAAGCAGTTGGAACCATAGCTGTTCAAGGCCATTCACACAACTTTGGATACAACCCAGTACTCTTCATTGTTCTTCTGCCACAACCCAGTGAGATAAGACAAGGGGACAACCTCTCTCTTGCCCATTCCAAGCCTAGCCTGCACTCTCACACAGAAGGCTATAGTGTGGCTCACACTTGCTGCACTAAATGGTCTGCATTTAACATCTTTTCTTTCATTTTTTGACCCTAACCCAGAAGTACACATATAAAAAAAATCATAACATTTAATCAGAGGATGTTGTGCCATTATGTTGGTCTATAGAGCTATGTGCAGCTCTGACCTCACCCTGACGAGTAGGCTATAAATTGTTCAAACAAACAAACAAACAAACAAACAAAGGTTAGAGCAGACCTATTCAATCTTGCATTCATACCTGTTGTTGTGGCATTCAGGTGGAGTTGTGCAAGAACAGATCCCCTCTCCCAGGGGTGCCAACTTGAACAATAGATTTGGGGGGGGGCATGTAAGCCCTGCCCCACATAGTTGATCATATGATGCAGTGCACGCATTGGCATGGCAGTGGTCATCAACTGGGGGCTGTGGCTGGCCCCCTCAAATATTTCAGGGGGGGGGCGGGCGGCTGAAGACCCCTTGGCTCCTATTCCCTCTCCCATTCTCTTTGGCAGTGCATACTCTCACTTCTATTCTGCATCCAGGGTGCTCCCACCACTGGTTTGTGAATATGGCCTTCTCGGTAGTGGTGCCCTTCCATCTGATGTTAAGGAAATAAACAACTACCTGACTTCTAAAAGACATCTGAGGGCAGCCCTGTTTAGGGAAGTTTTTAACGTTTGATGTTTTACTGTGTTTTTAATTTTCTGTTGGGAGCCGCCCAGAGTGGCTGGGGAAACCCAGCCAGATGGGCAGGGTATTATTATTATTATTATTATTATTATTATTATTATTATTATTATGAATGTTATTGTTATTATTATCATCATCGTCATGTGTACACACTATAAAAAATTCCTTCCAGTAGCACCTTAGAAACCAACTAAGTTTGTCATTGGTATGAGCAAGAAGTATCTGAAGAGCACACAAAAACTCATACCAATGGCAAACTTAGTTGGTCTCTAAGGTGCTACTGGAAGGAATTTTTTTTATTTTGTTTTGACTACGGCAGACGACCAGCACGGCTACCTACCTGTAACTGTACACACTATGTTGGGCACAATCCACATCTACCCTGTTGTTTCTTGAGAAATACTGCATCAAACATGGTTTCATCCTAACCAGCTTTAATCACATTTGAAAATGTAAGTCCTATGAAGACTTCCCTGTCCCCTCTCTACTTCCTGGTGTGGACAGTCAGAGGGTGAATTGAAAAACACATTCAACCATGCTGAAGTGTAAAATGATATGCAAATGTGATTTCAAATGAGAGGGTGGGTGTAAACAACTTTGCTGGTGTTAAGCTGGTAATCTGTACGCAGTCATAGTTAGCATTTTCAGGATAATATATGACAGCGTGTATGATGAGATAAAGCTTTCAAGTGACAATAGCTTTACCAGTATTCTTATCCTTGACAGTTCTTCTGTCCCTATAGTAGTTTGCGATGAAAATAGGCAGACAGAAATATCTCACACATAAATATGAATTATTCTAGGAAACGATGTGGTCCAGATGTTATTCAGGTAGGTAAAAAATGTAAGTGTAAAAAATAAGTACTTCTGTTCTTTATTTGCGGAGTGTAGGTGCAATTGTAATAATTACACTGACAAATAAAAGTAGGGAGAAATTTTTAACCAGTAATCTAAAACAGCTAGTAAGTAATTTACTTTTTTTATTCTTCTTCTTTACAGTGAACATGAAACCCACTTTCATGCATAAAAGAGATGGGATCTGACATGTTGATACCAGTGTTAGGAAACAAGTCTCTGTATGGTTTATTTTTTCATTCATCTCCCTGGATTTTGGCTACTTATAAATCCCCACCACAGGATTGTAGGCATCCACAACCAACAGATTTTATTCCAAATACAGCTGGTATGCTTATTATGCTGTACTACTGACAAGTAATAACACTCAAATGAGGCTCTTTAAAAACTGCAGGTACCTCAAAGGCTGAGTCTGCTCTCAGAACCCAAAATAAACAAATGAATGGCTTCTATCTTAGGGAATTCCTGAGGAACTGAAGAGCCTTAATTTTGCAATGGCACGTAGCATCTTTGAAAAAAGCTTCGAAGGTGAGACTGGACAACAGATAGCTCACTGCCATTTTGATCCTGTATCCTAACTTATTTGGGCACTCACTCTTTTTGAGCAAGCTCTGTACAAATAATGGGGTTGATCAACTTCCCATTGCCTTAGAGGTGGAGTTCTGCTCAAGGCAGAGGAGGATCCAAAGATAATTGTTTGTAGCCTCATGATTAGCCTGGCGGGTTTTTCTTTTAAAATCCATCTTTGAAGAGCTAACCATTTTGCCACATCACATGCTGGTTTTCAAAGTCCTCTCGGATTCAAAAGCAGTTTGCCATTTGGCAGGGGATTGTACTGGTGTTTAAGGAAAAAGTGCTCTAAAGAAGTACTCCAAACCATCTGAGCCTTACAGGAAAAGTTTCACAGTGCCTTAGATATTGACAATTGAACTCTATGCCTCCATGTTCAGGGAGAGGGAATGAGAAAGCTGTTGGGAGTTTGGACGTGAGTTCACATTTTATTCTTGGATTTTCTTGTAAACTTGTATTCAGAGCTTAGTGCAAGCAGAAGCCACTTCTGCTTACACATGAGGGGGCCTCTGTTTCTGTTGACCCACCACTGACATACAACTGCAAGCCAACAAATGCATTGAAGCTCAAGCCTTTTGCAAACACCTGACCTTTGTGGCCGAGGACACTCAGCGATGGAGGAAGCTGCTCGGGTGCCTGGGGTGGCAGGGCACACCGCAAGGCCTCCAGACTCTGCCTGCCTCCTCCCACTCAGCTGCCCTATGTTTGGGTAGTGTGGAGCCTGTGCGCGCACAAGCCACCGTGTCTCTCCCAGGAGAGACCTGTGGCTCGGGCACGCTGTAGGCGCCGTGGTGAGTGCTGCCCGGTGTTTTGTGGTGACACCTGGGGCAGACCACACCTGCCACATCCCCCTTCCTCCGCCCCTGAGGACACTTGCAAAGTGTGTCCCTCTGCTGCTACTACAGACCCTCCAAGTGTCCCTATTTCCCAGGGACAATCCCAGATCTAAAGAAGCCATCTGATTTGATTCCGGAATGTCCCGCTTTTCCTTAGGATGTCCTTATTTTCATCAGAGGTATGTTGGAGGCAGGGCCGTAGCTAGGGGCTGGAGAGGTGGGCCGCCACCAGGGCTGCAGGTGATGGGGGGCGTGTGTGCAAAATTGGCTAAAATATGTCTATAAATATGAATATCGATTATTGCCTCATAAGAAATGGTTTTAAATAGAGGGTGAATTGAATGGGTGGAGAGGGGATGGGTTGGAGGAGAGGCGGAAAGAAGAGCTAATTTGTGGCTAGGGGGCACAATCTGGGCGGTTCTGCCAGGGGCGCAAGATCACCTAGCTATGGCTCTGGTTGGAGGGTATGGTAGGGACATCCCTATTTTCATCAGTCATGGAGTTGTGCTGCCAGGGAGACAAGATGTCTACCTTTAGTAGACATCTGAAGGCAGCCCTGTCTAGGGAAGTTTTTAAATGTTTAATTATGCTTTTATATATGTTGGAAGTTGCTCAGAGTGGCTGGGGCAACCCAGTCAGATGGATGGGGTATAAATAATGAAATTCCAAATTCGTTGCTGACCAAAGCCTGAACACCTTTGCACAGGATAAAGACTTCCCTGCCCTGTTAACACCTCCGGTTGCACAGACAAACAGAAATGAATCTGACTCTAATTAAACTGTGCTGATGTGAACAGAAAGAGTTGTGGAAAGAGTTGTGAAATTCTCTGGGTGGGAGGGACAATTTCACTGCTCTCTAGGGTGGTAATGTGAACGCACCCTATCACAGTATAAATTCTGGCTTGCTTCCCGTGTTTATTTTTGAATGGAGCTTGTACAAGCATACTGGCAAACTTAATCAAAAAACCCTCTTACATGTAACCTTAGAAACCACATTTGGAAGCTATCCAACCCAGGTGGCAGGTATGTTGCCCCAAACAGAGAGAATTGTGTTGTTTGATACTGCTACATTTCCTGCAGACATCTCCTGAGCTGACCACATTTTCAGTCACCTTGTGAGTATCAGAGTACTGTGTTACCATAATCCTGTCTCTTGCACCAGAGAGATGTGTATTGTGGCTATATAGGGGTATTTATTATTATTATTTATTTGCTTTTACTTTGTAAGGAAAGGGCTTAGTGATGAATTTAGAGACAGTTACATTTAAACAAACCATAACATTTTGTAACTTTCTTTGTCAAGGATTAGCATCTGGGGAGGTTAGCCTAGAGTAAATATGATAGAGAAATATTTATAAATTCTGGGCCAGTGCAATAAGTCACACTGGGCTTCCCCCTTCTCCTTCTCCTTCCCCTCTGCCACCTCCACAAATCGGCTCTGGGGAGTCAGGGCAGTATATGGGGGGAGGAGAGGAGAGATGGTTCCATTTGAGAAGCAGGAATACTTGTGCTGATGGAATGATTGCCTGAGTGTGATGTTGAATTCCACCCTTAATGTCTAAGAAAAACAATTTTTGTTCTTTTCGGGGCAGGTCCACTGGGAACTTCTGCATGGTGACATTCAAAGGAACAGGAATTGTGCATGTTTGGGCCTGCAGAGTGACAAAAGGTCCTGTCACCACTTAGTATTAAATTAAGATCCTCTTCCTTCCTTTGCTGGTTCCATGACAATGTTTCATGTTTGACCTTCCAGAGCCCCAGACTGGAATATTCTTATGATACCGAGAAGAGGAAAGAAGATCTTGATTTAATTTGAAATGGAGCTCAGGACTAGGTGCAAAATACAGAACTGCTTGGAATCTTCATGACTATCAAATTCAACAGATGTGAGTGGGAAAATGTCCCAGAAAATCTAATGTTTTTTTTAAAAAAATAAGGTTGTTTAAAAGGAAACTGAAAGATACTATATTGATGGTTGTCTCCTTTTAGGCAGCTTTGAAGCTATTTAACACCACAAAAGTAAGGATTCATGTAAAATATTTACCATGGATTAGAAAAGACACAAACATGATGAAAACAAATTCAGTTGTAGGAATTAGCCTCTTTGCAGAAGTAAGGTAGCTACTGGGTCTGGCTATACTATTACTCCAGTTCCTCAGACTTAGCTCCTTTTTTTGAATTGGAGTGTTTCCACAATTACTGCATGCTGTTCTGCCACTAGTTTCACACTGTATGATTTCACTAATTTCAAATTCCTCCATTTTAATATAATGGCAGTTGGCAGTGCTCCCCTAACTTCCTGTCACCCAAGCAGAAGCAATGTGGAGCAATTAGAAAGACTGGACCTCGGTATTTTCCGGATGTCCACTTCTGCAGTGAGCATCACAGAAGGCAACCATTTTCAGAGGTGGTAGCCATTTTCAATTTCCCAAAGTGCAAAAAAGCACTTCAGAACATGGCTTTCTGGGGGGAAACAAAATGGTGGCCACTTCAATTCTCTTCCCGCAAAAGAATTTCACTTCATTTCTGAAATGCAACTGGGGGAAAAAAAACAACCATCTGATTTCAAGGTGGCTGAAAGAGATGATAAATGGCTATTGCGTGCCGAGGCATTAATTTGGCCACAACTTTATTTAAATTACAATTTAAAATTGAGTGTTGGCTTAGGCTTTGTTTAATCTTCTGTCTCCCATTTGGGACAGGACCAGCTCCGACTTCCCTAACGAAATAGGGAAGTCAAGTAAACACCCCATGGGAGAGGAGATAGCTGTGCCTAGGCAGTCTCCCCTCGACCAGAAATGTTCCCCAAGGCTCGTGCTCTGTAATGGCCCCAGCCCCACACCATTGCAGGGGTGTATGGACTAGAGCCCCGGAGCCCCAGGATTCCTTTAATGGAATACTTCTATAAGGAGCAGCATTGAGGGGCAGGCATGTCTATGCCATACCCCTCCACCAAACAGATTTATTAACCAAAGCCTAATCGCCAACCTAACAAAGTTGTGACGATTTGCTAAGCAGTATGCAAAAACCAAATGGCAACAGCCAATCAGCCAGATGGCAAAATTCCTATTGGGCACCTGCAAAAGGCGACCCCATGACAGGCAAAGCAATGTCACTCTAAACCTTAAGAAATAGCGGTGGGTGTGAGGGAGATTCGAACACCTTGCAGGAGTGAAACTAAAATGGAGGACACTGAGATTTTAAGTGACTCGACCTGCCAATCAAAAAGTTGATACATGCTCCCCCCCCCAGCAACACACAGCCCCCAATCACTCAGGCTCAGACACTCCTAGCCCCACTCCTTAAACACAAATAGGATTTCTTCCAGCCCTTCCGCAACCCTCATTTCCCCTTTATGGGGTTAATGAGCTTTGTCAATTCATTCAGGCCTACCCTACACATGTCTACTCAAAAGTAAGTCCCACTGAATTCAGTGGGGATCACTCACAGTTGTGGGTACAGAACTGAAGCCTTAAAGTGCTGTATCTAGAGGGATTCTTACCAGTCTCTGTATGGACTGAAATCAATTTGAGACAGTTTCTCAAAAATCCAAGAGACTTCCACTCTCGGTTTTGAAAAAAAAACCCAGTGTAAAAAGTGACAGGCGATAAAGTACAATTAAAACTTAGAGCGCAAGCAATAAGAAGTGACAAAGCATGCATAATCATGAGATGAATGACCTCGACGGCCGGATGAGGAGAAAGCAAGGAAAAACCAAGGTCAATTATCAGAACTGCTAATTTTAATGCCGTAATTAATAACGAACATTTCAAGAAAGAATGCTTAAAGTATAATGGTATCCGAGTATCAAAACCTGTTAAATGCCAAAGTTATGCAATTTATGCAAATTAAAATGATAAGAAGAGACAATTACGGTTTATAATTAACAGATAAATACAAATGATCCCACGATGAAGGTCTTGGCTTCTCCTCTGTCTTATGAGACAATGTAATTGATTTTTATAAATGCTAATTTATATGCTCTGTTAACCATTCACCGACTGTAATATCATTTATTAAATTAAAGAAAAATAGGCTTGTGGGCCAAGATAATACCTGATTTAAAAAAATCTTATGGATAAAAATGAAATGGGGTTGCTAGAAAGAGAGAGGATATTTGAAAAATAAAGTAGTTTACATTTATTCTATAGTCTGAGTTCTGTATCTTTCTTTTCCTTCAACAATTCTACAATCACAGAATTCAGTACCCTGAGAATCTTAGCTTGCTTTTAAAAATAATTCAGCAGCCCTTATGGCTCTAAAAGAGCCTTTAAAATATCATAGGTGGTGCGTAGTGAACTTTCAGAAGCTATTGGAGGGGCTGAACAGGATTTGCCATAAGCAGGGGGTGAGTTTCAGTGCCAAGTGATCCCAGCCAAGTGCAGAACAATTTGAAGTTCAGCATCTGAGGTTAGAGACACACCTTACTTTTATAGCACATCTTCAAATACCCCGGAAATCATAGTTAAGGGTGCTGGGAACCGTAACTCTTGTGACAGATAAATGTAGCTCTGTGAGAGTTCTAGGTGGCCCTTATCCAGGGTTTGGTTTCCTTGGAATGAGGAGCAGCAGAGAATGTGGTGTCTTTGTCATAGATGGCTTAGTTTAGGGTTGCAATATCTCAAAAAGTTGTTGAGCTTTTTTTTGTGCTAAATTACCATCAATACCCCGAGTCATGGATTCATGCAGAAATCAAGCTAGTCTTTCTAACTAACAAACACTTGAGAGATGCAGGCCCGCCTATTTGCTCGCTTGCACAGAGCCTTTGTTACTTTCATGACCTATACTTTGGGGTCCCTTGCCTGGCTAATTCAGCAATTGAATCCTTGCTAGATCGACTCAGACAAACATCCTACACACACCCCGGAAAAAACCTCACAACACTATGGTGTGTATGCAGCCTTAAAGTGGTCCAAATTGTCTGCCAGTCAACACTAAACTCCACCATTGTTTTCTTCATCTTCATTTGCACGTGCAACCTGGTTAGCTCCTTCTACAAGTCTGGCATACAGTGGCAAATGTATTTTGGGCTGTCTTAATAATTGCAATTACTTAACGCTATTCAAATTAAGGATGGGAAAGTCATTTGTGGGTGTTTTTTTTTTTTTTTAAAAAAAACCTCAATTAGGCAGGCCTTTACAGGGCTACAACAGGAAGGGCAAGTCCCCTTTCTTCCCTCATTTAAGGAGGAGTATGGGATCCCAGCTTGGGTGTGGAGGAAGAATAGTTAGGATAAATTATCTCCTACTGCAACCCGGAGGAGACTAGGAGGCTGCCTCTCCCAAGCTTCACCCTGTGAATCTGGTTGTACACGTGAGAGAGGATGTTCCTTTTATTTGAATAGGACAATGTATCAAGCTCCCCTACATCATTGCTTAAGCAAAGGAACTTGGGAGAAGGAATAGGGAAGGAGATGAGGGTGGTAACTTGGATGCTCAGCTTCTGTGTAATACCTCTTGGTGCTGTTATTACTGTTTTCACCTGATTTAGCAGCTGCACTGCTGGTGTGGAAGGTGAAGTGGTGCTTGCCCAGAGGGGCTTTAATTTACATTTGGTGCACGAAACAGGCATAAGGAAATGAGATGGTTGGACGAGTCAAGTGGCCCTTGTGGAAAATGGGAGCAGAGTGGTTCAGCAGAGGAGCAAGTGGGCCTTTTAGGAGGGACTTAAAGGAAGCGAGGGAATTGTTTGGACAACTAGAATGTAGGAAAGGCACAGGGGGGAAAGAATGGAAGAAAAGAAAAACAAAAAAGTGAGGCTTGGCAGTTTACTAGTTTGTGCACGTGGTTCCAGGCATGGGAGGGACCATGCATTAGTGTTTCTGGTGGACTCCCTACAAGGCCAATGGTCCACCAGAGCCTACCTGCTCTGGTGATGGCAGTGCTCCTTAAAATGATGCTGGGTTAGTGGGGTGGGGCACTTGCCTGACCTCCTGTCACTGACATTACTGTGGGGAGGGAGACGGAAGAGGTGGTGGCAAGGTCAGTTTGGTGCAAACACACCAGCAGAGCTAATCTGGTGCTCCTACCAGTGTGTTTGCACTGTACCAATCTTGACCTTTCCCTTCTTGGTAATATGCATTGATGCTGGTGAAGGGAGGTCAGGTAAGTGTCATAACCGGTGGTCACCATTTTAAAATCCCACAGTGCTCATGGTGTGGTGTTGTTCCAGGGCAGGGGTAGCCAGCATGGTGTCCTCCATATGTTGTTGGACTATAGCTCCTATCATCCCTGATCATTGATAGTACTGGTTGAGTCTGATGGGGGCTGGCGTTCAACAACATTTGGAGAGTCCTACATTGGCCATACCCCTCCAGGGCATTTGGGGGATTTAAATGGCTGCCATGCTGGTTCTTAGTGGCGGGGGGGGGGGGAATCAAAGGATAGGCATTGGTAGTGAACAGTGCTAGCATGCCTGAGCCCTAGCTACTGCCAGAAGATGCCTCATGTTAACACTGGGCCTGTTGTTGAGAATGAGCACACGAAAGCTCATACCAATGACAAACTTACAGTATTTGGTCTCTAAGCTGCTACTGGAATATTTTTTTTATTTTGTTTCTGAAGTATCAGGAGAGACAAGGCTATGGTTTGAGACAAGCATTTTCTTTCAGAGAGTTGAGGCATCAGTTCCTGTGCAGTACACAAACCTTATTATTTCTCCCACTCTTGTTCCTAGTCAAGTAGACTTCTGTTCGGCCTCTTCAGTTCTCTGGGAAAAAATATTGTCTGTCTCCAGGCATAGTCAAAGGCAGAGGAATAGAGCTTTGAAATGCCAGAATAGAAACTTGGTGTGTTTGGAACGTGAGTGTGGAGGTTCTATCAGTGCCTGTGTGGATAAACTGCCAGCCTGTACAAAAGGGATTCCTCTGTTTGGGGTTGGGAGAGCTTTCGGTTCAAAACTTTAAGATTTAATTGTTTGCAATTTAAAAGACTGCAAAGTGCTTCATCACTAGGCAAGATCAAAGCCCTGAAATTCATAACTGATATCAAAGCCTCTGCCCCCAGACTGAGACATAAGAGAAGAGCTTTGATATGACAAAACCAAAGACGCAAATAGAGGAGCATGAAAGCAACCCTGCTGGATCAAACCAAAGCCCTATCCAGTCCAGCATTCTGTTCTCACAGTGGGCAGCCAGATGCCTATGGGAAGCCCAAAAGTAGGACGTGAGTGCAATAGCATCCTCCTGCTTCTGATCCCAAGAAACTGGTATTCATAGCTATACTGTTACTGGTGCTGGAGGTAATGCAGCCATCATGAATTCCCATATCCTTTTTCAAAGCCATCCAAGCTGATGACCATCCCTATATCTTTTCTTAGAAAATTCCATAAACACTCTATGAAGAGGAACATGTCGCCATCTTCTTATTCATACTCCACCTTTCTTCTATCAGGGAACCCTGAGGCTCCCAGGCAGTTCCCTACCCGGTGTCAGGAACAAGGCCCCCCATAGCTGACCCACATCTGCTTATCTTGAGTAGGTTGAAGACCACATGTGTCTTCAGACCCCACCCTGGGACCTCTTCTCTCTCTCGAATCTCCCAGCGTTCTGCTTAACTGGATGACCATGGGCCATTCACTTTCTAGGGAGCCAGCATGGTGTAGTGGTTAAGAGAGGTCGTCTCGTAATCTGGGGAACCGGGTTCGCGTCTCCGCTCCTCCACATGCAGCTGCTGGGTGACTTCAGGCTAGTCACACTTCTCTGAAGTCTCTCAGCCCCACTCACCTCACAGAGTGTTTGTTGTGGCGGAGGAAGGGAAAAGAGAATGTTAGCCGCTTTGAGACTCCTTAGGGTAGTGATAAAGCGGGATATCAAATCCAAACTCCTCCTCCTCCTCCTTCTTTCTACAGTATATACCATGCATAATTTTATACATTTTTATCACAGCCCCTCTTCTTCGCTCTTCGCTCCCCTCAAAAAAGAAAAAAAAGAAAGAAAAAGCACCAAACATTGTGATCTTTCCTGATAGGGAAGTTGCTCTACCCCCTTGAGCACCAGTCATTTCAGTTGCCCTTTTCTGAACCTTTTCCAGCTCTCCTATATCCTTTCGGATGTTCGGTGACGAGAACTGCATGCAGTAGTCCATGTGTGGTAGCACCATAGATTTGTATGATGCCATTATGATCTCGGCAGTTTTATTTTTGATCCATTTCCTAATGATTCCTTGCATGGCATACATTATTTCTCACAGCAACCACACACAGGGTCAACATTTGGTTTGAGGGGTTTTATCATCCGATTGGAAAAGCTGACAAATAGTAACAAATAATGTGTTGCTAAAGTTTTCACATCTGTAAATTTACCCACAACTGACATTTTCATGGTTATGGTGGGGAAAAATCCCCCCAAACAAATCATATCCAGTATCACAAGCAGACTTATCTAGGGCTGTACTCAAAACAACTATCAGTAGCAGGAAAGCTAACTTCATAGTAAAAAAGAAAGGGATAGTAAATCCATATGCCCCTTTCCATGTACTAGCATGGAGAGTCAAGGGACGTGCACTGCCTGCTAGGTGTGTTGTGAAGTTGGGTGTGCCTTGCGAAGCAATTGTCTCACCAGGACTCAGACCAATATTTAGTGCAAATGGTATATGAGTGTGAAGGTTGAAATGACTATATTGGAAGGCTGGCTGTTCCATCCATATGTAATATTGGCATGTGCAGATAACCAAATGCTTGTTCTCTACTTAGCCCAGAGAAGTTCACCCTGGATTGACCGCTAACCTTGTTTGAATTTGTGTGGTGGAGGATCAAATTTATCATATGCTACTTTTGCCAGGATATTCATTTCTACACACACTTCCCCTAATCAATGCATTTTTTTAAACATTGGTTGGAGAATTGCATCACAAAAATCGGGTAAGTGCCGTTTTTGAAGGATGGCTGTGTTTCAGTTCTCATATTGTTTCAGAAAGTGAGAATGGGATAGATTTGGCTTTAAATGTGAACTGAATCCCATCCCTAGTGGAGACACCCCTGGCTTTTGTGTGGCTAGCATCTAGGCAACTGTGCAAAGGTAAGAGTCAGATCAATTGCCCCACCCTTACTGGCTTGTGGTCCCGGGAAGGTTTCCCACTAGGGAACATGGTCCTTGGGCTGAAAAGAAGTTTTTCTACCCCTGGTTTAAATATATCACCAGTTGCATTTGATGCCTTCCAAGCTGTATATTAGTATCTTTTTTGGATGCTAAAAGTACACTGACCACATCACTTCTATCCTGCATAGAGGCCATGGAAACTGATGTACCCCTGATGTCAATGAAGATGTTTTGAATTTGTCATTTGCCCTGACTTTTCTAAATGCCCACACTTGAATGTGATGCCCTTGTGTCTAGTCAAACAGATGGAACGATGAGATTCAAATGCAGGTATATTAGATAAGTTTTGAAACTTGCTGTTTAAAATTGGGCTATCCAATGGGCAGTGCAATGGCTTGCACACCTCTTTGAGAATCGGAACCACCTTAAAGTTTTTGCTTATAAATATTGAGTGAATCACTTTGCACACAGAAAGTGGTCAAGAGTTGACAGGCCCCTAACATGGCCTCTAAGGTTTGGATTGTGTGTGGTTAGGGATGACAGGATCTTTCCCCTTTAGGCTCCTCTCTTATGACAAACCATGGTGAAAGTGAAAAAGGTTTGTGGGGAAGATGAGGAGCTGCATGTACTCAGACACTTGTGCATGTGCTTTGTGCACTGAACTGCAGGCAATCTCTTCAATATTACTATTCACACACAAAAATGCAGATTTTTCTCTAAATCTGTTGTCCTTAAACTTTAGAGTGCTGAATCTGCTATGAACTGTTCCGATCATCACAAATCATGTATTTCATGGTGACGTGTTTTCCTTTGAAATACGATCTATTGACTTTGTTCCAGTTGGGTTTTAATTAGCTTCTTGAATAGCCAAAGGTATTAAGCTTCAAGAGTTTGAGCAAATGATTGCATTCTTTAACCTTTAAGGATCCTATTTGTCCCTTTCAGCTACAGATTTAAAGCTCCACTCCCTTTGTATAACCAAGCGATACTGCTCTAAAACAATGTGGAGAGCATTATTAATAACCATCAATCATGAAGTGCATGTTCAAGGTTTCGTTACTTTAGCAGCACCTAGACATCTCGATGATTAATATCCAATTATAAACAATCGGTATTGGCCTTAAATTCTTCAACGTCATCCTGAATTCCATGAAAGAAAGCATATGGCAAGTTCTTCAGGCTTGTATTATTCTTAGCTCAATACCCACAAACATTTTTGCCCAAATGCTGAATTCACATGTTGTTTTATAGTCTTTGTTTATTGCTTCCATCTTCACTGAATAAATGTTGGCACCTTTACATCCCAAAATGACAGAGTACCTTTGACCATGCCACTGTCACAGTTATGTTTGTAGTTTTAAAATACACATTTACAACATGTGTGACTTGGTGGAAGTTCATTTCTGTAACATATTGTTGCATACCACCCCAATCTCTGAGTAGTGCAAGATTCCAGGAGTCATATTTCCTTTTTGAATGAGGCACAGCGGAGACTGCAGTGTCTTTATGACATATGGTTTATTTACACATATTTAAAACCTGAGCCTACAATGGAGGGGCTCACAGCATCAATACCACAAGAAGGCCACAGCCACAACCTTGGATTCAAACAAAAAGCAAACTTCGCTCTGACACTCTCTCCAGCTTGCTGCTTTTCCCTCTAGCTCAAATCACTGCAAATTCTCTGCCCTCAACTCTGGCTTTGTCCTTCTAACTAATTGCAAGTTGGGAGTACCCCCCCCCCCCAATCTCAGTCCCTTATTGGGCCATCACTCAGCATGAAACTAGCCTGGCTTATAGTTTAACACTTGCTGGATCTAGGGGTTAGAATGATTTCAGCATACAGCCTACTTCCCCTATCCCAACTTCATAACAACATACATCACCTGTTATGTGTGACATGATAGTGGTTTATAAATTAAAAATTCTGTGGAGAGACCGAACGGAGAGAAATCCTCTCAAAAGATTAGAACTCAGTGATGTAGCAAAATTGACTGGCATTTGGGACGTACAAAAGGAAACATTTCATTATGCTCCATATAATTATCTTACAGAACTGCTACAAAACTGGGGTGGCAGGAGTGGTGAGGTGCATAAGCCTTCCTCAGATGACAATTCAGAGAACGGTAGAAAAATGCAGGTTACAGATCACATGGTTTGGCCTGTATGGTCATGGGCTCTTTTCAGTAGACCAGATTAACATGTGGATATCTAGCTAATATGTCCCAGTAAACATAGAGATAATTGAGATGATTGGCTACATTGTCCTATAGCAGCTATTTCTTCTTAAAAAACAGTAGGGACTGAGAGTTCCTGGCCTAAGAGTGTGCTTTGGCCCTATCCCTGCTTGCACTTCTGGCTTGAGCCTGGACAACATGTTTTTGAAGCCCAGAACTCAGTTCTCATTTTCTCTCTGTCCTATGCAGCAAAAAGAAGACAAGCAAATTGATGCAGCCTGTACCCTTCTGTACAAGGCATTGGTTGCCAAAAGTGCTGATGCTGTCAGCCCCTAAAATCAACAACATGTACTGGGAAATGTCCTGAAGTTGTAAGGAAGAACACTGGATTTCACAACTCTTTAGAAACATACACGGTGTCCTTTGAAAGAAGGCACACTTCCTGTTCAGGAGCGGTAGCCTGGTACTGTTGCTAAATCTTTTGCTTCGAAATGCTCAGATGCCTTTGCCTGCTGGGTTGGCAGCTGAAAAATGCTTTGATTAAGGTACAGGGCTTCTGCCTGCTGGCTGTAAATAATATTTAAAGCTGGTACTTGACATTGCCACTAACACTGTGTTCTTGCTCACCCAACTAGACTTCTTTATAATAGCATAGCTTCTCAAAAGGATGTCCTTAAATGCCTGAAGCAAAACTACCATAAGCCTACTAAGGAAAGATCCCTGTGTTCTTCTGAATTTGTCCTGAATTTTGGCGGTGGATTCCAAAGTGCTGATGAAATCCCAAATGGCCTGTGTGGCCAGGAATACTGATGACTAACTTAGGCTGGTTCCCAGGCTACAGCTATTTCTGGACCTGGACTACTGCAAAGGATGTTTAGTGGGGCTGCCCTTTACCACCCTGAAGCTGTGACTAGTGCAGAATGTAGCTTATGGATTGGTGAGTGGGGCAGACCAATGGGACCATGTGTCATTGGTCCTGAAAGCCCTGCAGTGCCCGCGAGTGAGTGATCAGGTCCAATTCAAGATGCTAGTACTAGCATATAAAGCCCTAAATAGCTTGGGACCTAAAAGGCTACCACCTCCAGTATCAGCCGTCTTGGGCCCTAAAGTTGACAGGGGAAGCCCAGTTGGTGCTGCTGCTGGTGTGTGCTGCCTGGTTGGCAGTGACCCATGACAGGGCCTTCTTGGTGGTGGATCCCCATTTGTAGAATCCCCTCCCTGGTGAGGTGTGCATGTTTCCCACTTTATCAGCTCAAGGTGTTCACCTGAGCATTAGATGGCTGAAATCCCGGCAAATGTGAATGTTTTTTGCCTCCTGGAAAAGACATTCCAGTCAAACAGGAGCACTTTTCACTATGAATTGCCAAATGAATTATTATTATTATTATTATTATTATTATTATTATTATTATTACCCCACTCATCTGGCTGGGTTGCCCCAGCCACTCTGGGCAGCTTCCAGCACATATAGAAACATAGCCATAGCATTCTGTTTTCAAGAGTTCCTGCCTAGATGCCTCTCAGAAATTCACCAGCAGGGCATGAAGGCTACAGATATTCTCGGTTCTTTGTTCCCAACCCCAGTTATTCAGTGTTATCAAGCCCTCTGACTATTGAGGACATATTTACAGTCCGATGGTGTCTTGCACTGGGGTTACTTTCCAGGGAAGGTGTGTATATGCAAAAATGTGTATACATCCCCTTGGAACCAACCCCATCCTTTCTGAAGCCAAGTGCTGAACAAGACTTATCCTCCAAGCAAAGCAGGAAGCTTCTAAACCAGGCATCCTCAAACTTCGGCCCTCCAGATGTTTTGGACTACAATTCCTATCTTCTCCAACCACTGGTCCTGTTAGCTAGGGATCATGGGAGTTGTAGGCTAAAACATCTGGAGGGCCGCAGTTTGGGGATGCTTGTTCTAAGCCTTGCTTACCAGGGGTCTGGGATGCTCTTATGTGGGCTCTGGGATGCTGTCACTCACAAGATCCCACGGTGCTGTCCAAATTCCAGCAAGATCTTGTGAGAGCATCCCAAAGCCAATGCAAGAAAACCCCAGAGCCCGGTTAAGCAAGTCTGAGAGTTTAAAAGGTATTTCCAGCTCAGGAAAACCCTGATTTGTGTGATTTCAACTGGCCTGTGCCCCTCAATCATGTGAAATCACACATTAAACACACACACAAGTTGCAAGTGTACTGTATTTCTCTGAATACGGAGGACATAATATCCCTTATATCATAATTATTTATGGTTATGAATGTGAAGGACCTATATCATTAGTATCTGTGATTTTGTTTTAAGTCCATTTAAGCTCGTGATCATCGTCATAACTTGTAGAAGCAAATCCTGAAAGTTAACCATTGTTAACCATCAGGTGCTCTCCCTACACGATTCATTAGCAGTTTTAAATTACTATTCTATATAGTTCTCTGCGGAATTGGATCTCCAGAGCATATACATCTCATTTTGGTTTCCTAAGTAGTAACCTTGGAGCAGCGCTCTACCCCCAGTTGTGCAGTAGTTACACTAGTATTGATTGACATCACTTATTCCACCCAACCTCGCCCATCCTCACTTTCAACTCTGTTCTCTTTTTACCCCAGAGATTGATCCAAGCTGTTCAGAAAGACTCAAAGCTAATGAGTGTCACGCTTTGTTGCTGCCCTGCATGCTGAAGCATGGCGAAAAGAATCTGTTTAGCCATCCTTATAAATGCTAATGAGTTCTCCCAGATGATACTTTTATTTTAATACAGGTGTATTGTTAAATCTTGGATCCCTCAGCCCTGCCTGCACAATTTTTATATGTCTTTGTAATAATAATAAAAAAATACGCAGTAAACTAGCAGTCGCAAGGTAAATTGCAATGGATGGAAGCAAAAACACTTTGTGTCCAAAGATATCCGTGTTCTAAGAGAGTCTGGCCTGCCTTGGCAAAATGCCAGGGGTCCAGTGGCTTCTTACAACTGTATGTCATAAACTTTTACATGAAAGGACTAAAGCCTATTCCCCCCTGCTATTTGCAAAGGAGCAACAAGGAATAAAATTTGAAAGTGATGTTCAGATTAGTAATCACCCTCCACCGTGATGGGCTTAAGCAAAGTCAGGTCAGGAAAGAAGAAGACAATTATCCAAGCGTATGTCAGAGACTGGGCAGAGGAGGAATGGAGACCGCCTCCCCAGCTTGACCCTTCCAGAGGAGATGAAGACAGTTGAGAATTACAACAGGGGTTTGAGGGAGGTCACAACTCAGAGGCAGATGAGAGGAAAGGCTGGGAAATAATGGGAGAGGAGGAGGAGGAGGAAGAAGAAGCACCACCAGGGAAGCGACAGCTGATGGAATCTCTCTTTAGAAAGCATTCCAGACCCCCCCACTCCCAGAACACGGCGGGCCTTGAAAGTAGGAGAGCAAAGAGCTCAAAGGCAGAGGGCACTTTTCATCACCTGTAGCGATGACTCATGAGGAAGTGGGAGAGACGGAAGGGATGGAGATTCACTCGGGCCAACGCCATTATTCCGGGAGGCTGCATTCCCAAGCCTCTCTCTGTGAATATTGAATAAAAGCAGATGGTAAAGACTTTTCTTTCTCTTGTCCGTTCCTGGCAACCTGCCATGGGGGTTGGTTCCTCTGCTGCCTGACAGTGTACCATGGAAGAGTCCTAGCCCATGATGGGCCGCTTAGTGCATGGTGATGGTGGCAGGCAGGTGAGGTGATGGATGCTTTAGGTGAGGTTCCTGCATTGCAGGGGGCTGGACCAGATGACCCTTGGGTCCCTTCCAACTCTATGATAGAGTCTGTGAGGTGGGTGGCAGAGGAGCCTCCGTGGTAAAGAAGACTCAAGAAGAGGCCCGAGGACATACACAGGCAGGCAGGGGGCAGGCAGATACCGGGGCTGCAACTGGAATGTGGAGGGAGGGAAGTGGGAAGGGCAAACATTTTCTAGAGGTAAAGGCAGCTGGGAGAGCTGGGATAATTGGAGGGAGGGATGCAGCTCAAGCATGGGGTTGGGAGGTTGGTAAGGGAGGGATGTGGGTTGGTGACCGGGAGCATTCACCAGAGAGTGGGATGGGGGAGGCAAGGAGTGAAAGCATGTGGGAGGAAGGCGGGGCTAGAGTTGAGTGGGGTGAAGGGGACTTTGTATGGGGGGGTGAGCAGTCCTGCAAAGGTGGGTGCAGAGGGGAAGGGAGGAAATGGGCTGGGGTAATGGTCCGGTTTGGACAGGGCGTGTATGTATGTGTTGGGGTAAGGACCGCCTCTTTCTATATGAACCTATCCAGACCCTGAGATAATCTTCTGAGGACCTCCTTCGTGTGCCTCCTCCTTGAGAGGTCTGGAGGGTGGCAACATGAGAAGGGCCTTCTCTGCAGTGGCTCCCCATCATGGGTGTAGACAGGGGGGCAGGAGGGGGCAGCTGCCCCCCCTAGAAGCAAAAAATTATTGTATTTTACACACCATAACCAATACTTTGCCCCTCCAAAAACTGAAGTGGAAAGGGCTTTGCTTTAGCAAGAGCAGCTCTCCACTTGCTGGGGGCGGGAACACAGCTGTAACAAAAACACATCAAATAAATAAAGCAAAGTGGCTACCAGTACTTAAGCAGTTAAGACAATGGAGCAGAATATCCCTTCAGGCAAGGTCCACCCTATTCACCCTATTGTTATTCAGTGGGAGTTGTTAATGGGCATTCAGGGATTTATTGGCGATTTAATGAGGGTGCAGAGGATTCAATTTGACTAAGGTGGCCCTGCAAGGCTAAAAGGAAGTGAATAAGAAGGGGGGGGGCTGTAGCTTTGATAGACACAGTGATGTTTATAAAAAGCATTGGTGTTCCAGTCTGCCCCTCCTCCTGCATCTGTATACTGTAAATCAGGGGTGGCCACCTCCCAAGAGACTCTGATCTACTCACAGAGTTAAAAACTGGGAGTGATCTACCCCCTTTTGGGGGGTTCAGGTCAAAGCTGTTGAGTTTTTTTAAGGAAGGGAAGCCCTGTTTTGGGGGGTTTAGGTCAAACTTGTTGAGCTTCTTTTAGGAGGGAGGGAGGCCCATTTTTGTTTAGGGCTTCAGGTCATAGTTCAGCTTTTTTTAGGGAGGAGGAAAAATTTGGGTGAGCTTTTTTTAGGGGTGCCAGTGATCTAGCAGTGATCTACCACAGACATCCAGTGATCTACTGGTAGATCACAATCTACCTGTTGGATGTGCCTGCTGTAAATCAAGCAGAGAGAAAGCTGCTTACAAGGCTCCTGTACAGGTGTACCGGTATCTTCCTCTTGCTGCAGAGTTCTAGCATCACAGCGTCACCCAGAGGCACCCACAAATGTGAGTTATCCCTCTCTCTATTTCTTCCTTCCTTTCCTCCCTCTTCCATCCTCAATAAAATACTGGGGGGGGGGCAGATAAGCCCCACATAGAAAGCCCATCAACATGGGGGGGGAAGGACTCTTTAAAATACATTATTTACCAGTAATTTCTTTTTTGGGGGGAGGCACCTAGGCCTCTAGGAGTTGGCTGCTATGCCTAGGACAATTCAAGAAAGCAGAATCATGCATATGCTATGGTAATATATCAATAGAATCATGGAATTGTAGTCGGAAGGGACCACAAGGGTCATCTAGTCCAACCCCCTGCAATGCAGGAATTTTTCCCCAATGTGGGGCTTGAACCCACAACATGGTTGAAATATTATGCTGATATGCAGCAACGCCTCGGAGCTGTTGTGACTGCGGCCGTGCCTTCCCTCGCCCTCACCCGCCCTGCCACCCCCTCTCGCCTGCCCGACCCTCCCGTCCTCTTGCTGCAGAGTTCCAGCATCACAGCGTCACCCAGAGGCACCCACAAATATGAGTTATCCCTCTCTCTATTTCTTCCTTCCTTCCCTCCCTCTTCCATTCTTAATAAAATATGGGGGGGGCAGATAAGCCCCACATAGAAAGCCCATCAACATGGGGGGGATGACTCTTTCACATACGGTATTTACTAGTATTTGGGGGGGAGGCACCTAGGCCTCTAGGAGTTGGCTGCTATGCCTAGGAGTAGGACAATTCAAGAAAGCAGAATGATGCATATGCTATGGCAATATATCAATAGAATCATAGAATTGTAGTCGGAAGGGACCACAAGGGTCATCTAGTCCAACCCCCTGCAATGCAGGAATTTTTTCCTAAGGTGGGGCTTGAACCCACAACATGGTTGAAATATTATGCTGATATGCAGCAACGCCTCGGAGCCGTCGTGACTGCGGCCGTGCCTTGCCTTGCCCTCGCCCACCCTGTCACCCCCTTTTGCCTGCCCGACCCTCCCGTCCTCTCCAGCCAAGCAGGGTAGCCGCCGCCGTTGCCAGCCCCAGAAGCACAAGGTGGCCGCTGCCGCCACCACGATGTTGTCAGGCCAGCTGGCCCTGTAGCCCCGCCCACGTTCCCACTTTGTGGCCCCGCCCCTGAATGCTCATGGCTTGCCCCCCCCCCCTAGTTTTGATCCTGGCTACGCCCTTGCTCCCCATCTGTAATTTACTTTTGGGAAATATAAATATCTAACAAAAAATTGTTTTGTGTTAGTTAAGCAGTAGGAGACATATTTTCTCTCTGGGCGATTGGTTCAGGTACATCAGAAACTGTTCTACTTCTCATTCAGATAATGTAATTAGTGGGCTTATTGCAGGTAAAACAAGGAAACGGTTTTTAGCGACAGATTTAAGAGACCCCAGAGAATCCAGAAAGTATATGCAAGAGCCATTTCCGATACATCTCTTGAAACAGAATTAGAGAACCTGTGGCTGGACCTCCATTCTCACCATCATTGACCATTGGCCATGCTGGGTGGGGCTGATGGGAACTGGAGTCCAATAGCATGGGAAGGAGCTACAGGTTCCTCATTCCTTACTTAGAGGATTGTTGCAATAGTAGCTGGGCTTTGCATGACTACAGTAGAACCTTAGTGATTTGCTTTTCCTGAGAGGATCAACAGCCATTTTAGGTTGTTTGCTAAGCTAGTCCTTATGAAATATTATGCAGGAAATGCATTGTGAAAATGATAAAAGCAAATAAACATATGGAATATTGTCTAGCAATCTGCTGAAGCACATAATAAATAGATACTAGCAGTTTAATTATCTCTTGCCTCCCATTACGAGCTGACTGACCCCAGGGGCTGTGCCTTAAATCTTTGTGGAAGCGATTACCAAGTCAATGTATCTAATTATGGTTGGGATTATTATTTATTTATTTATTTATTTATTTATTAAATATATATATAGTCTACAGAAGGTTTTAGGCTCTCATTGTGTTTCTGAAAACAGACACCCATTTGAATAGTTATTTGAATAAAACATTTCAAATACATAATTTTTCCATCCTTCAAGCCCACCAATGGGAATCCTTTTCTAACTAGTGGAAATGAACACAAAATGTTGTATTGTTAAGCCTATAGCTGGAATCTGAGAGAAGGTGCAATGGGAAAAACCTTGGGAAAAAAGAAATGAATTATGTGCCAAAGGTAAGGGATTTATGTATGGGTTTAAGTAGTTCTTTTGCATGACTAAAGCAAACTTTCTTGATTAATAACATTGTGATTAGTGCAGTCAATGATTTTATCGTGCTACGAGGATTGAACCATTCTGTGTGCAGTTGAACCCATCATAATGTAACATCCCTGAGAATGCTGTCCATGCTTGACAAGACCTAGTGTGGCTATTGTTCCATGTATCTATGCACTGTGAGGTCTAGCAGGCCCTCAAAACACTCTGGAATTTGTAGAACCTACTGCTAATCTGGGATTTTGGGGTACTTATTCACTTGGGATTAAATTATGGAACACTGTGGTTTATGAAGGTCGACTACCACGGCCCTTGTATTACAAGCTGCTCCAAGTGATGGAAGGAGCATTAGATTAGCGCAGGGTTAAAAGTGTTTTCTGCCACATAAATAAATAAATAAGCTCAGCTAAGGTGAAATCCCATCCTGTTGCTGAAACTCAGCGTGAGCTGGACTCCATTGTCACATTTAGAAGCAACAGATTTAATCCTAACCTCCATTCTGTGTTCTTGAAGCAAGTTAGGACTGGACCGAGGTATCTCTCTGCCAAGCTGCAGGAGTGGTGGGGGATGAACTCTGCCACTATAAAAGCCTCTGGCCTAGCAGTGTTCCTGTGAGGACTAGACAATCTAATGTCCCAAAACAGGGTGTTGTGGGACTGGAGCAAGGCTGGTCAAGAATCCACTGGAGGGGGTCTCAATTTGGAATGGAAGGTGAGAGGCAAGGGGGGGGGCTCCCTGTGATCAGTAGGAGTCAGCAGAGCTTTGAACGCAGTGGTGGTTCCACCTCATTAATAGTCCCCAGGGACGGAGGGCCGTGGGTAGGAATGCTCTGCACAAAGTAGTAATAGTAACTGCCACTAATAGTACCTCAAGTAGGATCTGCAACAAAATGATACTTTTCCAGGTTCCAAACACTTCATTTCATTCCATAACCCCCAAAATCAGTCATGATGCTCAGCCTTCATTGGCTTGTTTTGCGCTGTGGTGCATCATTTTTGTTAAACGCTTACCCTGGAGCACATCCCAGTAAGGCAACAATATAAACAGGTGAGAAGCTGTAAGCAAGCAAGCAAGCAAACAAAAATGGAGACCAGCTGCTTAGGACTCTGGCAAGAAAAAACAAAACAAAACCCTGTGGCTATCAGAATGGAGGTCATCCTTAATTTCAGGGAAAGTCAGGACACTCTGTTCTTTCAGAGCGTTTAGACTAGAGTGAATCTCTTTTGACCTGAGGACTTGTATGATTTACCTGCAACTCCAAAATAGCCAGCAGGCAAACAGATGCATGATGTGAAATGCTTCACGATGAGGATTTATGGAACAACCGGGGAAGAAGGAAATGTGAAACCACTAGAAAACCATGTGCAGGAAAGAAAAAGGATTAAAACGTGTTTGGCCTCGGATGTCTCTTTTATTATTATTGAGCCTTGCTAATACGATGAATGGACACGGGAGTAATCTCTCGTGCCAACTCATATACAAAGGTTTTGGCAGCCTGTCAGGCTGGAAATAGTAGGTGCTTGCATTTGTAATTGCAGAATGAGCAAAGGCTCACGTACACGCATGCCGACATGTAAATGTGGCCTCGGAAGTTGGTTAGTGACAACAGGAACACTTTCAGCAGTGCCTGTCTGATGGAACAAAAGTGGGCTTCAGCATGGCCAACACGTTGTCCTCTGGGTTTCTGAGCCATCAGCAGCTTTGCCAAAATGCCAGAGAGTTGAAAAGGAGAGTTCATTGTTTCTGATGAAACATGCTGTGCTCCCTTGTCCAGTGCGTGCTTCGAGAAGTGGAAGCAAAAAGATCCTTTTCATGGCCATTATTCCCTTGATGCTGCCCGACTCCATCTCCCCGAGTGTTTGACTGAGTTTGACTGAACTGCACATTCGACTGGACAGCTTGATTGGTTCATCACTAAGCCCCTTTCTTGAAAGTGGCCACATTACACATAACCAAAAGGTGATATTGATGATGGTAACAGTAGCAGCAGCAGCAGCAGCAACAACAACAGCAACAACAACAACAAACCCAGATACTAAGAATATACTTGAAAAGTCTTGGTGGAAACAAGTGCACAGAAAAGTTTGCAGTAATTCAGTAATGCAGTAAACTCAGTATTAAATTGAAGTTTGTCTTTAACTGGGATAATTCATACTACATTATCAAAGCCAGTTATCCAGGCTGGCTGGGAATGATGGGAGTCCGACATCTGGAGGGCCGCTATTCCCCCATCTCTGTCCTTATAAGTGGCCAGGGGAGACTCTTTAGGCAGGGAGTTCCAGTGGCAGGGCACCACCTCCAAGAAGGTGATGGTCCTAGTTGCCCTCTTCTTTATGTTCCACCCCAAGCCAAAAAGGATCATACCATGGAAAGTTCTGCATCTTATCAGAAGTCTATCAAGTGGCAGTAATGAATAGACTTCTCAGTAGAAGCACCCCACTGTTCTCTGCCAAGGAAGTCAGTTTGGTAACCAGTAGGGATGTAAGAAGGCAGCGATTTCCATTCTGACCTGCCTTCATCACAACCAGTGCTGTTTCCATTCCACTGCAGTTTGGTTTCTGCAAAACACTACTTTTTGGTCTCACTGACTGCTTTTTAACATAATTTATATAATTATATACGTAATTTACGTAAGGGGCAAATGGAACTCATCAACCTGGGAAGGTAGCCCATCTAGGAGAAGAAAAACTCTGATCCTAAACCAGGCATAGGCAAACATGGCCCTCCATATATTTTGGGACTACAACTCCCACCATTCCTGACCACTGGTCCTGTTAGCTAGGGGTGATGGGAGTTGTAGTCCCAAAACATCTGGAGGGCCGAGTTTGCCTATGCCTGTCCTAAACCTCTGCTGCTTTACAGGATATCTTTGGGAGAAGAAAAGGCTACGGATTAAACCCTATACAGATCCAGAGTGGAGTCCCTAAGACAGCTGGATGGCACCTTGTATGCCTCCTTCCGGCAACTCCTGTAGCCAAGCTGGTGCCAAATGTATTGCTCTGCTTTCCTTTGGACCACATCAGTGAGGTCAAGTCTGGGCTCCCCAGGACCTCCATGCACACTGCCAAAACTTGCACTTCGGGGAGGTCACTTTGATGCTGCTAACACAGTGGTTTTACTTCACCCCCAGAGGCGCAACTCCATTGTCTCTCGAGACTTGCCGTGCCAGTGCAGAACACTCACAAGCCATTAAACAAATCAGGGGGGAGGTGGCTAAAACTCTCCCAGTAGAAATATCCCGGTCATTTGGTAAAGCATTGGCTTTTATTTTAATTATGACTTGTGAGTGATCCTTTTACCTAAATGCATCCCACCATCCAGGTGTCAGGACCACTCTCCATGAAAGAGCAACTGGAGCTAGACTGAGAAATTAGTTAGATGGTACCACAAGATATAAGCAAAGTGAGGTACTTTGGCCTATAGCCTCAGGTGGAACGATTTTGACGACAAAAACAATAAATCCATAGTGTCTGGCGTGGGTGTAGCCAGGATTTTGGTTAGGGAGGGCAGGCTTTTGTTGGGGATGGGGAGAACCTCAGATTTGTATTGGTTTTGGGGGCAGCTGCTCCCTGTCCCCCCCCCCCCGGCTATGCCCCTGGTGTCTGGACCATCCATTGTGTGTACCATATATCAATAAGGAGAGCAGGGGCAACAAAACTGCGAAAGAGGGGTTGAGAATTGGTTAAAATAGTGCAAGGCATAAAGTGAAGGAGCGATTTTGAAAATTCTTTAAAGTAGTGGATGGTTCCAATTCTATCTTGATTTATGGGATTAATTTGAATCTATAATGTTTTTGGTTCCTTAGAGTATTAAAAATGAGAGTGAAGAGGAAATAAACAGCTGGACATTACATTTTCCATCAAATGCACATAGCACTTTGTTTTTCTGTTTGTCTGAGTTCACAATAGAGCTTTGAAGTGTACTTTCCATCACACCCTCCTCTCTTGAACTTCATCACAGTTCCAATTTGGTACCTTTTTATTATTACCCACTACTTGCTTGCCAAAGTCAAAGTTGTCAGAGTCTATTTGATTTCCCTTCCTGGTACCTTATAATGGAAAGTTAGCTATTAAGAGACATCTACAGTGAATAGTTTCTAGATAGATTTTGAGGGTGTTTTTTGTTTTGTTTTTGTTTTTTAAAATCTGCTCTGTTTTGGGAATGGTCCAATCAAAATAGTGTGCTTAATGTTCCATGGGACTTAAAAAATGAACTATGGCTGGCCCTTTTATTTATTCTTTCAGTTCCCCTGACAATTTCCTAACTGTTAATTTTCATATTACATTTGAGGTTTCACATGTCATAAAAGCCACTTCTGGGAAACTAAGGAATATAGTATATGTTTAGTGCTTATTTCCATGTTTTTTGATTCCAGGGAAAAAAAACTGTTTGCAGCCCCCTTAATCCAGAAAATCTCAAGAGTAAAGGGACAAATTTGGGGCAGTATATTGGCATACAGTTCTTTCCTGCTGTTGTCAAGAGGGAACATTGCAAGTAGCAAAGTTGTCCAGTAGTTGATTCTTGCATCACACCGCACCCACTAGTGTGAATGAAATTTAGCACAACATGCTGGCAGATTGGTTTATTTAAGCCACAGTTCTATAACACAATGGAATGGATACTGCTTTGTGAAAGGAACATTCGAAAATGTGACAGAAGCATGGACAATATAATCAGAAGAACTCAATACTCTCCATGGCTGAATGTACCCTAAGTTTAAGCTACGTCCTACTAAATTTAATGGGCCCTTCCCAAGCAAGTGCATATGATTGCAGCCATGAAACCACTTTCTCCGTTACACACCATCCCAATCTCCGAGCAGTGCAAGATTCCAGCGGTACGAGGCACACTTACCAGGGTCAGTGTTTCCTTTTGCACAGTGGAAACTGCAGTGTCTTTATGATATATGGTTTATTTACACATATATACAACCTGAGCCTACTGTGGTGGGGTTCAAAGCATTGCACTCAAACTTTTCGTCTCCCTCATGGCCGCAACGTTGGATCCCAAACTGTCAGCCAACACTGCTGTGACCCTCTTTCCTCCAGCTTGCAAACTGCTTCCCCAAACACAATTATCCCCCCTTTTCCTGACACCAGGCCACTGCAATTCTGACACTCCTCTCCTCCCAACTCTGCATTGTCTTTTGCTAACTACCCAGAGCCCAGGGCGGAGCGCCACCCCTCTGCATCTGGCAGAGAGTGTTTGGCTTCTTGATGGTTTCCTTGATGAGCCATCACCCTGACTTCATCAGGAAGCTGGCCTGGCTTACTTATTTAACACTGCTCATATTTTAACATGCTGAATTCATTGTCTGGCACCCCAGAAGCAAAATCCAGGCACTGCACAAACTTATAACAACTCAGAAGTCCCACCAAGGACAATGGGGCTAAGTTCCAAGGACGTGTGCATAGGACTGTGGCTCTTGCTGGCTTTCTATCTTACTCGGTACCAAAAGGTATGGTAGGTTTTAACATCTCTAGCTCCAGAAACAAAGTGATTTCTAAAACAGAATGCAAGACTTTTAGTTAAATCCTGAGAAACGCCACAGGACAAAAGCTTTCACTATCTACTCCCAACACTGATATTATTCAGTTTTTAAGATTCCACAGTTGCCTAAACAGCTCTCTCGTTTTAGAAAGCAAAGAAGGTTAACAAACTAATTCATTTGATCTGAAATAGGGATCGGTGCTCATTGGCACTGGTGCTCTTCTCACACTTCTTCATGTGTGTCTGTGTGCAATAAAACCAATTCTCTTTTTAAAAAGGAATAATGCTTGAGTTCTCTTGATGCTCAACTGTTGCCCACGAGGTGGCAGCACAACGATTGTTTCTTGCATAGTCTTTGCTGTGGAAGTGCATGGCTGCCCCTCAACAAATACTGTACCCAGTGTTAACAGTAGCAGAACTAAACAGCTGAAAAATGACCACAGCCCCTCTCTCCCATGGTGGATAGGATAGGGGATGCTGGCTAGTTACATCAATTTCTGAGACGAGTTCAAATTCCAGTGTCACTTTGGTCCCTGCAAATCATCTGAACTAGGTACCTAAAGCAGTTGTTCAGCAAATCTACCGGTAGTCCTGTAAGCTGCCTGGCAACCAAAACAATAGCCACTCTCCCTGTAGGTCTGTATTAAATATATAAATGGCTGCTGAGAATTCTGATGTTAATATTTTCCCCAAACCTCTTAATTTTTTTTAGCTTTCCAAGCTAGTTAGGTAGTTTGGCTTCTCTGGAAAATGGGAATGCCCTAGTACAATGGCAAGACTTCAATTGTCCAATGTTGCATTTGAACTGGAGTTCAACAGGGTTCAGTTCTGAAAAATGTGCCAGAGTAATAAAAATTGTGAATTGGTCATTATTCAGAAAACCATTTCTTCCCTTGTAGCACTAAGAAACTGCATACATGTTTGTTGGAGGTAGGCCATCCATTTCAGATATATTAAATCTAGGAATAGAATCATTTCAGGTGTCAGAATTAGTACCATTCCTCACCTTGTGTTAGTCCAGACCCTGCTGTTTCCTTTTGGGTGGCTTTTCTGACTGGGCTGGCCTGGACCAGCTGTCTGTTTCTGATGACAAAGTTTGCTAGCCTCTCTGGTAGAAGCTTGAGCTTATGTGAGCTCTCCTGGAACAAAATTGGCTTCCAAATTTGAGAGCTGTGTTATTCTTTAAAGAGCCTCAGAGATCAATGGAGGCTGGTGCCCCGTTGGGACTGGCAGGGCAGGAAGAAGAAGAAGAAGAAGAAGAAGAAGAAGAAGAAGAAGAAGAAGAAGAAGAAGAAGAAGAAGAGGAGGAGGAGGAGGAGGAGGAGGAGGAGGAGGAGGAGGAGGAGGAGGAGGAGTTTGGATTTGATATCCCGCTTTATCACTACCCAAAGGAGTCTCAAAGCGGCTAACAATCTCCTTTCCCCTCCTCCCCCACAACAGACAGCCTGTGAGGTGGGTGGAGCTGAGAGACTTCAGAGAAGTGTGACTAGCCCAAGGTCACCCAGCAGCTGCATGCGGAGGAGCAGAGATGCAAACCCGGTTCCCCAGATTACGAGTCTACCGCTCTTAACCACTACACCACACTGGCACACTGGCAGGGATGTCAACAGTAGGTGGTGTCAGAGCCAATGACAGTCAGAGTCAGCCAGCTCTAGTTTCGTCTCCATCCTGTTCCCTGCAAAGTTCTGCAAGGCCAACACTGAGACTAAGGAAGAGGATGCTGTCAGTGCCACTCCCTGGAATGGATTTGGGTAAGAAGGCAGGCAGGTGCAAGTTGGCTAAGGGAAGAATGAAGTTGGCGGGGCAGGGCCCTGTTTGCGCTAATGGACCAGGCCACTGGTCTTCAACGGGTGGGTCATGACTTGATCCAAGGTGGGTTGCAACAGGAACACTGCCACTATGCAAATTTATGGTAAAAGGTCTCTAAACGCGTTAAAAGTGGGTCCCGAAAAGGTTGACGACAGCTGATCTAGACAGTAGAGTTTGGAATACCAATTCTGCAGTGGCAGAAGCAACCAAGTATTCATACAGTCAGCAGAATTAAGTGGTAAGGCTGGACACTACACCATTTCAGGCTGTGTGTGTGTGTGTGTGTGTGTGTGAGAGAGAGAGAGAGAGAGAGAGAGCTTGCAGCCTGAAGCAGAACAATGGAGAGGGGGAATTGTAGCAGATGATTCTTCAGGTTGCCTCAAATGACCCTACTGCCACAATCCTAGACAGTGGGGCTTTATATGGTTGCAGAGTAAAATCCTTTCCAAGGGAAGGGAAGCTATGATGGCCACTCCTTTTACCAAGGCCCCCAAGGCTGGTTCTCAGGACAGACTCTGAGCTGATTCTGCCCATTTAGTAGATAGAGGAATTACAGTCTTGCCCTCCAACTGGAAGTTTCCTCTGACGCTTAGCTCTCTCTCTGTGATAGCAGCAGCAACCTAGAATGAGTGGAATGCAAAGGACCATGGAGTAAGTGTATTCCTGCCAAAGTCCTGTCTGATTTCCCCCAGGAACTGAATTATGAATGTAAGATGCTTGAGATTTATATTGGCATGGTGTGTGTGTGTGTGTGTGTGTGTGTGTGTGTGTAGTACCATATATCTAACTCAAGTTTAAATTGTGTCTCATTACAGGACCCCCAGGTGTGCATAGGAAGCTGCCTTATAAACATACCCTAGATAATTGGTCCATCTAGCTCAGTTTTGTCTAGACTGTGTGGCTGTCTGACACAAGCCTTCCCCTGTCCAGAGATGCATGCCAAGGATTGAATCTAAGACCTTTTGCCTGCAAAACATATATGCTACCACTGAGTTATGCTTGTAAATCAAGAGCGCTTTTATTTGTTTTATCAGTGCCAAACTGTTCTTAAACCACACGTCTTTTCTTTGACTTCCAATTCCTGGCAATGCCTTGCCTTGCAGCCATTAACAAGAATGATAACATTTCCTTATAAGGTAAATTTGCATATAAACCATCAAAAATTGTTAGCAAAGTCAGGGGAAGTTTCACATCTATGGCCTGTCCTAGAATATTTCAGCAAGGACTTCTCTGCGACGGGTTTACAGAAGGATATTCCTACGAAGGAAATTACGGTATCACAGGTTTCCTTGAAAAAAAAATTAAGCCACCATTACTTTTCTTTTGCAATGATGAGGTAAAATTGCCCAACTGCTGTGATGATCTGCTTCATATCAGTTTACTCTGTGAACTAAGCTCCACTAGGTTTCCATTCTATCCCTTTTCCATGGAACTGTTACTTTTGACCACTCACTTTTTCTGCAGAATCCAAACAATGTTGTCATCAAATTATTGCAGCCCAGTATTCATGCAGCAGTGTTTTCTCTTTTAGGATGTGTCCCTCCCACAAGTCTGATTTGTGGTAATTTTTAATTCTTGTTATCATCAGTTCTTTCTGCCCTCAAAAAAAATTGCAATCCATACTCTTCTAAGGAGGGAACAGCAAAGTTTGGAGCAGTAGTTCAAACAGCTGCCTGTCCAGTTAAAGGCCCCAAACTACTTGCAAAAGTATCTGTAAATAAATGGTTTGATAGGGAGGAGGTCAGTATTAGGAGGGATATTTTATTGTGGAAAGATCAAATGCCGGGAGTCAAGCACCTATTATGAATTATGTGTTAGGGGCTTTTCCGCACCAGACTTTTCTGTAAGTTTGAGGCTTGCTTGAGTCCAGTTTTTCTAGCCATTGTCCATATCATGTTGCCCTCAACTAGACCCTATCTCACTTTTTATTTTGTACAGTGAATCCGGATTCCCCTAAAGTATAATAGTTTTTAATTTGTAAGATAAGATGTCTAGGGAATCTTGGCAAATGTTGATTGCTGCTTCCCTTTCTGGATGTTAGTCTCAAGAGTCTCATGCTGTTACAGTGCCTGGAAAAAGCTACCGGTACATTGGTTCATAGCTCCAGAATCTCTGTCCATTTTATATACGTGTACAAGTTAGAGATGGGGCTAAAGAAACAAGAAAAAATCCAAATCAGTATTCCTTTTTCTATCAGTTGACATCCATAAAAATTCACTAATTGCCATTTACAATAATGTCCAAGGGGATACTAACGAAGATTTCTTTTCACAATTACTCATCGGATTGTCAAGGTCTAACTTTGTACACGTGCCGTATCTGAAAAGTATACTGTCCTTCTGAAGCATGCTGAACAAACTTGTATGTTTACACCTGTGTTTTGTGTGACCTACTTTCTAGAATTTCCCCTCGAAGGAAAATCAGTCTTCCTGCATCTCATATGTTATGAAAGCAACCACAGATGTTGATGATGGGTGATGGCTGTGTTCTTATTGCTAGCTCATCTATAGCCAGGTAAGTCCAAATACCCTTTCCTAGAATTGATGGATATGGCATCTGAACCATTGTTTAAAATAGAGTCAGCAAAAAGCCTGGCAGACAACATACAAGGGTACTTTCACCTCACATATTATTTTAGCTTTCAGCTCACATCCAGCCAAGCAGTGCCCTCCAAATCTTCTGGTCCTTCCAATGAGGGGCCATTGATTAATTAAAGAGGATCCACATCCAGCCCTCGTAATACCACCCAATTTAGCTTCCCTTGATTCTAACACTACAAGTGTAAAGTGATGCATTTCAGCACACAAAAAATATCTTAATTTCACATATGTGCTCACGAGGTATGAACTGGTACTGACTGAGATCCGGAGTGAGATCTTGGGGTTGTAGTGGATAGCTTGATGAAGTTGTCAACCCAGTGTGCAGTAAGTTATTATTATTATTTATTGAATTTATATACTGCCCTATACCCAGAGGTCTCAGGGCAGTTCACAGAAAAGAGCAACATAAAAACCACAATATATATAATCAAAATAAAAACCACAACCCAATAACAACCCTCCCCCCCAAAAAGAGCCATATTTTAAAAGAGCATAGGATTTCAATCAGATCAACCTGGCCTTGTTAAAAAGGAACGTTTTTGCCTTTCACCTAAAGGTGTATTATGAAGGCAAATTCTGTGTTAGGGGTCATTATGGAAGAAGCTGAAAATAAAACTGCTGAGATCATAATGCCATATACAGATCAAGGATGCAACCACATTTGGAATACTGTGCGAGTTGGAAAAGCTTCAGAAAATGGCAACCAAAGTGATCAAGCTTACTGTTTGACCTTAGGCTAGTCACTGTCTCTCAGCTTAGCCTACTTCAAAACGAATTTGTGACAGTAATATGGGAGAGGGGGGGAACTCTGCATGCCGGCTTCAGCTCCTTAGAGGGAGGGTGAGATCTAAATATATAAATAAAAATAAACAAATATATAACAGGTATGTTTATAACACTGCTTGTCAAGGACTACGATTGTTGCTGTTCTGGTCTGGTCTGCTGAAGTTGCAGAATTGTGGAGAGCACAAAGGGAGCAATATGTTACAACAAATGCTAATGGTAGAATGACCTCTTTTGAACCTCTGCCTACAGTCCACACCTCCTGATACTAGATTATGCATTTAAAAGATGCTTACTAATCAAGTCAATGTAATTAGACACCTTATAATTTGTTTTAGTGTGAAGCAATGTAAGGCATGCAAGAGTGAAAGGCCTTCACAATTTTTACCTCGAGGGCCTGAGGGGAACCCCCCCCCCCCCATGAACAAAACTGAATATAACTGAACATAAGTTTTGATTATGCCACTCCACAGTCCAACAGCAGCAATAAACAGGCTGGGTAAATAAAGGGGCCTTCTGATTTACAGATATTTTTGACCAATGAACCAGAGCTTGAATTTAGGCACACTGGTGACAGCACAATAACTCAGCAATAACTCAGTAAATGAACACTTGTAATGCAACAGAAAAGCACTGCCTCTATTCAGACTGAACTGTGTTCAAATGAATTTCTTGATAAGTTGTAATTCAGCAGTTTCATGCTGGAGTTTCCCTTTGAAGTTCTCCTGTTCAAAGATGACCACCTTGAGGTCAGTAACAGAGTGTCGTGGTAAAGTTCCTCTCTTGGATTCTGAATACTACTATTTCTGTTGTCTGATTTGTGTCCCATTGATTCTTTTGCATAGGGACTGGCCTCTTGATGGCATATATCAAATTTGCTGGCAGATGATGACATATATCACACTGGAAGATGAACAGGTGAATGAACTCTTGATGTTCTTGCTGACATTTGGTCCCGTTATTGTGCTGCCTGAGTAGATAAGCCCAGACAGAATTGGCCGCTGGGTTTGTTGCAGAACCTGATCCCTGAGTTTTGTACCTCTGAGACCTGTTGTTGCTGGTGAGCAGCTTATTGATTTGACTTGGTTTCTTACCCACCCATTAACACAAGGTCGGGTTACAGCAATAAAATATGCAATTGTCAAACAAAGAAAACAGCTATATGCATAAAACAAGAAAAGTGTAAAAACAGTTCTTATATACAAAACAATAAAAAATAATTCCGTATATAAGAAAAATACAATCATTTAAAAACAGTTCAGTATATAGAAACAGTTAAAAGTTAGTTCCAGTACAGCTACAGACTACAATAAAGAGCTGAGTAAAGATATGTTCTGGTGGGCCCCAAATGAGCATGGCCTTCTCCAGCCATGGCTTGCTCTTTTTAATCTAAGCTATATTACCTAGATGGTGTTCTTCAGGTCTGTTTTGGTTTCAAATCCAGAGGCAAAAAATTGGGATTGCTTTTTTGTTTGTTTATATACTTAAATATTTCTACACCGCTGTACCTTAAATATATATCACAGTTACTGTATTTACAACAACATAGAAACATAAAACCAGGCAATAAAATAATAAAAGGTTCAAAACAAGTTAAAAGCAAAAGCGGAACTAAAAACAAAGATCAATAGAACATATTTATTTATATATAATGTAGGTGAATGAGCAGGCAAAGGCCGGGTCTCTCCAGCTGAGGCTTGGTCTGACAGCCTCCCTTAATTCAATTGCCATATGCTACCAACCACAATAAAGGGACGCGGGTGGCGCTGTGGTCTAAACCACAGAGCCTAGGGCTTGCCGATCAGAAGGTCGGCGGTTCGAATCCCTGAGACAGGGTGAGCTCCCGTTGCTCGGTCCCAGCTCCTGCCAACCTAGCAGTTTGAAAGCACGTCAAAGTGCAAGTAGATAAATAGGTACCGCTCCGGTGGGAAGGTAAACGGCATTTCCGTGCGCTGCTCTGGTTCGCCAGAAGCAGCTTAGTCATGCTGGCCACATGACCCGGAAGCTGTCTGCAGACAAACACCGGCTCCCTCGACCTATAGAGTGAGATGAGCGTGCAACCCCAGAGTTGTCCGTGACTGGACCTAACGGTCAGGGGTACCTTTACCTTTACCTTTTACCAACCACAATGGTGCCATTGACCTAGAGAAGCTATAATACTCGTTAAAAAAAACCAGTACTCTGTTCTGGTGAGTTTAGGTAGTTAGCTTTTCAGCAGGAGAACGGACCCACCAGCCTGAACATTAAAAATTGTTAATATTGTCATCAATAAGTACACAGTACAATTCTTGCAAAGGAGGAGGGATAAAATGTAGCTTAATTAGGCAAAGTGAGATGTTTCTTGTGTGAACATCCCTTCTATTCAACATCCTTGCTGCCTTTGGCAGAAAGTCTTTATCTTTGAAACTCTTTTATCATGATGATCCTAAAATCAGATAAATTATATCAATGTAATTAGACTGTTTATTTGAAATTTACACACTTGTTAATTGGTCTAAAAAGAGAAATGGGGATGAAAATTATACACATCATTAGCATATTAGGATAGGTAATCACTTCAGGAAAACAATGGAACAATCATATTTATGGCAATCGTAATACAATTGAAGCAGATAGCTGAAGGAATACAGATTGGGGCATGATTAATCCCCTCGTACAACGAACATTAAAGAAGATAGGAGTCATGGAATTGTAAAATAAGAACCTGATTGGGCCAAAACAGTAAGAAAAAAGTATTTAAAATAGAATATCTTGCTTGCATGTAATTATTATTCTTAGCTCCATGGAGCTCCTCCCCAAATCACGGCTTCTACTGCCTGATGTAGCAAGCAAAGATGCCTATGGATATACTTGAAAACCAGCTTGAAACAAATGTCCAATTCTAAATAAAATAAAATGAGGGGAATTTTTTTTAATGGGCTGTGGGAGTTCAGTAGCCACTTCTCACCATAGCTGCCAAGTTTTCCCTTTTTTAAAGGGAATTTCCCTTATGCTGAATAGGCTTCCTCACGAGAAAAGTGAAAACTTGGCAGCTATGCTTCTCACATGTGCTTTATGTATGGTTTTGGAGGAGAGAGGCAATTAACATTGAATAGATGAATAAATAAATAATAAATATCACAACTGTGTTCAAAAGAAAACTCAGCTAAAATAAGTATGTGCATAAAATATATATACCACCGGTGTAGTTTATCGGCTATGAGGAAACTTCAGCTTCTGCTCCTTAAACTGCTGCATTTCAGTAGCGAGGCTGAGACCTTCTTGGACCCATGGTTTGCTACCAAGATAATAGAATCTTAGAGTTGGAAGGGACCCCAAGAGTCATCTAGTCCAACCAGGGGTGTAGGAAGTGGGGGAGGGTCACCCCAGGTTCCATCATGGAGGGGGGTGACAAATTATCAAGGAACAATTACTGCCCTACTAGGGCGGTTCATAAAAAAACATTTCCTTTTAAAAAAATACCTACTCCAAAGGTCTTATCTTACTACACTAGAGATTATATAGCTATATATGAAATTTCATGCTTATCAGTTAATATCTTGACCCTCCCCTCCCCTCCCCCTGTCGTGAGTGCCTGCAGGTCCTGTCCCTGCCTCTCACCACCTGGCCTAGGGCGGGGCCTGGCAGGCCTCAAATAGGTCTGCTGCTTCCACTGCTGCTGCTGCCCAGGAGGACTCCCCTGTCGTGAGTGCCTGCAGGTCCTGTCCCTGCCTCTCACCACCTGGCCTAGGGAGGGGCCTGGCAGGCCTCAAATAGGTCTGCTGCTTCCACTGCTGCTGCTGCCCAGGAGGACTCCCCTGTCGTGAGTGCCTGCAGGTCCTGTCCCTGCCTCTCACCACCTGGCCTAGGGCGGGGCCTGGCAGGCCTCAAATAGGTCTGCTGCTTCCACTGCTGCTGCTGCCCAGGAGGACTCCCCTGTCGTGAGTGCCTGCAGGTCCTGTCCCTGCCTCTCACCACCTGGCCTAGGGCGGGGCCTGGCGGCCCTGCTGGGGACTGTTGCCCCCAGCGCTGTTGCTGTCCAGGAGGACTCGGAACTGTGCAGAGTTCTTTTAAAAATGTTTTAAATTCTCCTTTTATCATTTTAAACACATTATGTTGGGGGGTTGGTTATTTACTTGGGTCTGGGAATTTTTTAAATTTTGTTACTTCTGTGATTTTTGTTTCTTGGTTAGTATTGTCTTATTGTGTTTTTTGTGTGGTGGGTGCTGCCCAGGACTCTCTCCTGCTGTGAGTGCCCACAGGCCCTGTCCCTGCCTCCTTCCACCTGGTCTAGGGCGGGGCCTGGAGGGCCTCATAAGGACTGCCGCCGCTGCTCTGCTGCTGGTGCTGCCCAGGGGAACTTAAAACAGCACAGAGTTCTTTTTAAAATGCTTTTTAAAGAATTTTTATGTTTTTATTTTCTTGGGGTGGTAGGTGGGAGGGTATTTTCTTTGGGGTGGTAGGTGGGAGGGATTTTTAGTTGGGTGTGGGAATATGTTAAATTTTGGTGTATTGTAATTTTTATTGTTTTTGGTTTTATTGTTTTATTGTGTTTTTTGTGTTTTTCTTTTGTTCTGTTCTTTGCTGTTTTTTACAGAGGTTTTATTTTGTTTTTAAGGGGAGGGGTCAGGGCTGCCCGGGAGGGGGTCCCAGCAAGCAAAATGGCTGGGGCAGATTCCACAGGGGGGGATGCACTGGGACAACCGATCTCAGTGGTCACGGGTAGGAGGAGGAGTTACGCTAAGACCAGACCATGTCATTACCGAGGAGGCAGACTTAGTCGTTGTCTGAAGACTATCCCTGCCTCCGGGTCTGGTCCTGACCGGACGGATATTGGAATCAGCAAGGGATACCCACATGACCTGAAGGTGCTGCTGTGCAATGCCAGGTCGATGATGAATAAGACCACTGCCATTCACGACCTGATTGTGGATGGAGGATTTGACCTGGCATGTGTGACAGAGACCTGGTTGGATGAAGCCGATGGGCCCGTTCTTGGCGCTGCTTGCCCACCAGGTTTCTCTTATGCACAGCAACCCAGGCCATCTGGGCGGGGAGGGGGGGTTGCAGTGATTTTTAGGAAGTCATTAGTTTGCACCAGGCGTCCTATTGGTAAGATGGAGTTTTCTGAGTGCATGTTCTGGAAGTTGGGCAATAGGGGCAGTACAGGATTCCTTTTGGTGTACCGACCTCCCCGCTGCACCAAGGATTCCCTGCCCGAGCTGCTTCAGGTCGTGTCGGATGTGCTCCTGGAGACACCTAGCTTGGTTGTCTTAGGGGATTTTAACATCCATGCCGACACGACCTTACAAGGAGCCGCTCGGGACTTCGTGGAAAGCATGGCCACCATGGGGCTGTCCCTGAATAAGTCTGGCCCAACTCATAGCCGCGGACATGCCTTGGACTTGGTGTTTACCTCTATGGATGTTGGTGATCTGACATTAAGTAAAAGTGAAACAAAAGAAGTGCCATGGTCAGATCACTTTCTGGTGCAACTGGACTTCTCCGCAACCCTTCCCCTCTGCAGGGAGGTGGGACCGATTCGGATGGTCCGCCCCCGCTACTGAATGGATCCAATTGGCTTCCAGAGAGTGGTAGGGGATGTTTTATCCCATGTCGATGGCCTTTCAGCTGATTCCCTGGTGGCCCGCTGGAATGCGGAGTTAACCAGCGCTATTGACTGTCTGGCTCCGAAGCGCCCTCTCAGATTGCATGGAGCCTGGACAGCCCCGTGGTTTTCCCTGGCGCTGAGGGTGATGAAACAGTCATTGAGACGGCTAGAGCGCCGGTGGCGGAAAACTCATTTTGAATCAGACCGGACACGGGCTAGAGCTCAACTTCGAGCCTACCAAGTGGCAATGGCGACGGCGAAGAGGACCTTCTTCACCGTCTCCATCGCATCTGCAGAAAACAGCAGCAGGAGACTCTTCCAGGTGGTTCTCAATTTAGCGGAACCACCTGCTCCATCCGGGCCCAGTATGGGCCACATGATCTCCTGCAATGATTTTGCAAAGTTTTTTGCAGATAAAGTCGCTCAGATTCGGGAAGAGGTAGACTCCACCGTGGGAGCAGGGCCGGGGCGGGGGAGTGCTAGAGTCCTGTCTAGTCAAGTTTTGTGGGATCAATTTCAATCTGTTACCTCCGAGGATGTGGACAGGCTGCTTGGACGAGTGAAACCAACCACCTGTCTCCTTGATCCTTGCCCATCCTGGCTTATAAAAGCTAGCCGGGAAGGGCTGGGCTATGGGCTTCGTGGGTTGGTAAATGCTCCACCGTGGGAGCAGGGCCGGGGCGGGGGAGTGCTAGAGTCCTGTCTAGTCAAGTTTTGTGGGATCAATTTCAATCTGTTACCTCCGAGGATTTGGACAGGCTGCTTGGACGAGTGAAACCAACCACCTGTCTCCTTGATCCTTGCCCATCCTGGCTTATAAAAGCTAGCCGGGAAGGGCTGGGCTATGGGCTTCGCGGGTTGGTAAATGCTTCTCTCCATGAGGGAGCCTTCCCAGACCCGCTGAAAGAGGCGGTTATTAAACCGCTTCTTAAAAAACCATCTTTAGATCCGGCCAATATGGCCAACTATCGCCCAGTCTCAAATCTTCCATTCTTGGGCAAGGTGATTGAGCGAGTGGTTGCTGAACAACTCCAGGCACGCCTGGAAGAAGCGGACCATTTGGATCCCTTCCAGTCAGGATTCAGGCCTCATCATGGGACTGAAACTGCCTTGGTCGCACTGGTCGATGATCTCCGGCGGGCTAGGGACAAAGGTAAGAGCTGTTTCCTTGTTCTGCTGGATCTCTCAGCGGCTTTTGACACCATCGACCATAACATCCTTCTGGACCGTCTAGAGGGCTTGGGAGCTGGGGGCACTGTTATGCAGTGGTTCCGCTCCTTCCTCCTGGGCCGTGTTCAGAAAGTGGTGGTGGGGGATGAGTGTTCAGACCCCTGGGCTCTCACTTGTGGGGTGCCTCAGGGTTCTGTCCTCTCCCCCATGCTTTTTAACATCTATATGCAGCCGCTGGGAGAGATCATCAGGGGGTTTGGGCTGGGTGTCCATCAGTATGCTGATGATACCCAGCTCTACCTCTCTTTTAAATCAGAACCAGTGAAGGCGGTGAAGGTCCTGTGTGAGTGCTTGGAGGCGGTTGGAGGATGGATGGCGGCTAACAGATTGAGATTGAATCCTGACAAGACAGAAGTACTGTTTGTGGGGGACAGGAGGCGGGCGGGTGTGGAGGACTCCCTGGTCCTGAATGGGGTAACTGTGCCCCTGAAAGACCAGGTGCGCAGCCTGGGAGTCATTTTAGACTCACAGCTGTCCATGGAGGCACAGGTCAACTCTGTGTCCAAGGCAGCTGTTTATCAGCTCCACCTGGTACGCAGGCTGAGTCCCTACCTGCCCACTGACTGTCTCTCCAGAGTGGTGCATGCTCTAGTTATCTCCCGCTTGGACTACTGCAATGCGCTCTACGTGGGGCTACCTTTGAAGGTGACCCGGAAACTACAACTAATCCAGAATGCGGCAGCTAGACTGGTGACTGGGAGCGGCCGCCGAGACCACATAACACCGGTCCTGAAAGACCTACATTGGCTCCCAGTACGTTTCCGAGCACAATTCAAAGTGTTGGTGACCTTTAAAGCCCTAAACGGCCTCGGTCCGGTATACCTAAAGGAGCGTCTCCACCCCCATCGTTCTGCCCGGACACTGAGGTCCAGCTCCGAGGGCCTTCTGGCGGTTCCCTCACTACGAGAAGCCAAGTTACAGGGAACCAGGCAGAGGGCCTTTTCGGTAGTGGCTCCCACCCTGTGGAATGCCCTCCCACTAGAGGTCAAAGAGAACAACAATTACCAGACCTTTAGAAGGCATCTCAAGGCAGCCCTGTTTAGGGAAGCTTTTAATGTTTGATGGATCTCTGTATTTTAATGTTTGATGGATTTCTGTATTTTAGAATTTCTGTTTTGTTGGAAGCTGCCCAGAGTGGCTGGGGGAACCCGGCCAGATGGGCGGGGTATAAATAATAAATTATTATTATTATTATTATTATTATTATTTAACTGTTTACCTGGCCGTTTTCCTATGTCATGAAGGCTGAAATTTCAATTCAGTGGAGCACTTGCTGTTCCCAACCCTAACGCTGCGGAAAGCCATCTAATTAGACTTTAATTTGATTTTGACATGTTTTTAGGAGGTAATTTAATTATTGTTTGATTTTATACCAATGTTATATATCTGATATTAGCCGCCTTGAGCCTGACTTCTGCCGGGGAGGGCAGGATATAAAGAAAAGTTTATTATTGCTTATTATTATTCCTTTGTGGGGACCCAGGTGGCGCTGTGGGTTAAGCCACCTGCTGATCAGAAGGTCGGCGGTTCGAATCCCTGTGACGGGGTGAGCTCCCGTTGCTTGGTCCCAGCTCCTGCCAACCTAGCAGTTTGAAATCACGTCAAAGTGCAAGTAGATAAATAGGAACCGCTACAGCGGGAAGGTAAACGGCGTTTCCATGTGCTGCTCTGGTTCGCCAGAAGTGGCTTTGTCATGCTGGCCACATGACCTGGAAGCTATACGCCGGCTCCCTCGGCCAATAATGCGAGATGAGCGCACAACCCCAGAGTTGGTCATGACTGGACCTAATGGTCAGGGGTCCCTTTACCTTTACCTTTACCTATTATTCCTTTGTAAGAAAATATGAAATAACGTAAAACCATTTTTTCTGGCAAAGAAAACCCAAACCACAAATCAATATGTGTGGCGGTGACAATAATTTTTTTGCACCGGGTACCGCCTGACCTTCCTACGCCTCTGAGTCCAACCCCCTGCAATGCAGGAATCTCAACTAAAGCATCTATGATACATGCAGTGACTTAAGTGAGCTCACTGCTATGTGGCTTTGTCCCACCCTTCCTCAGAGGAGCACTTGGCCACTGCTCCTCTGGTTCTTTATAGTACCTTCCCCTGGTAGAAAACTTCGTGTGACAAAACAATTGCCGCTCCTAGTCCCTGCCCTACTTCCTTACTCTTCAGGCTTCCCCTTGTTGCTTCAGCTGCACACCAAAAGGTTGTTTCCATTACATTATGAAAATAGGCTGCCATCCTCCAGCATCAGGGTCAAGAGTCTTCAGCCTCCCAAGTCTGCAATTTTATCTTTTTCCAGGATTTCTGCCCCCTTGCTTCAAATCTGTAACAGGCAAAATCCAATATAAGCTTCTGAAAGGACCCCTGAGCATGGTTGTTAGACTAGTATTGTGTTCTGTGATTGCTTTGGAGATGTCATAAAAGACCGAGCAGAAGTAATATCTGAAGAACTGCTAGGAGAAGTCAAAGGTGAAGATTTAAAAGACGTGAGGCCCTGCATCTTTTCTGTGGTGATCTTGGTGCTCCTAGCTTCTTGGTATGGTTGCAATAGTTTGCAGTAAGGGGAGGGAGACACCCCCCCCACATACAACCCCCCCTTTTAGTTAAAGAGAATAGTCCCCATTCACTTTTATTCTTTCCTCTGCCTTGGAGAAAGTAGTGAGAATGGTCTCCATTTGATTTTGGTTAGAAATATTTTATTGCTGTGGAATCATATTATCACTCAGGACCCCTTTTTGTCAATATGAAATGATCTGTTGGATAAACTACTGCAGAATTACAAGATATCATTTTTGAAGGCACAGATAATGTTTGAAAGATTATGTTGAAATAAACATAAGTGTTAATATTGAGAAGAGTTTGCCAAAAAAACCTAGATCGGAAAACTTTTGGTTCTTTCTCCCCCTCAGTGGAACCCACAAGTTAAGAGAGATAAGGCTTAATCTTTTATTTGCATAAGAAAGACACAGTTGCTTATGGGACGTCTCTTTTCTCTGGTGAGTACTTCTAAGCCTGAGAAACTATTTTTATTAGAGCTCTTCTTTAGCAAAATGCATTTGCGAGCCGTACAGTTGGTCTTGGATGGAAGGGAGGTTGTGGTCTCTGCCTGCCTCTCCAGATATAGGGCGTTCCGTTAAAGGGATCTGGGGGGAGTTGCTTCTGCCCCTATGCCCAAGCAGGGGTAGGGGCCTCAGCACTCATCAATGCTTTAATCCTCATGGGGGTCCCCCTATTTGATAGAAGTCGTAGGAATCCCCTGCTGCTGGATTGACCCTTGGCATCACTTCCAGCAGGTGACCCGGAACTAAATGGTTGCCCAGTGCCAATGTCAAACCACTTACATCAGTAGTCCATAAAGTTGTCGTCTGATTTGATCCCATTTAAGCTGTGTTTTAGGGGATGCGAGTGGCGCTGTGATCTAAACCACTGAGCCTAGTGCTTGCCGATCGGAAGGTTGGCAGTACAAATCCCCGTGATGGGGTGAGCTCCCGTTGTTTGGTCCCAGTTCCTGCCCACCTAGCAGTTCTAAAGCACATCAAAGTGCAAATAGATAAATAGGTACCACTTCGGCAGGAAGGTAAACGGTGTTTCCATGCGCTGCTCTGGTTTGCCAGAAGCGGCTTAGTCATGCTGGCCACATGCTGTCTGGCCACACGCCGGCTTCCTCAGCCTATAGAGCGAGATGAGCGTGCAACCCCAGAGTCGTCCGTGACTGGACCTAACCGTCAGGGGTACCTTTACCTTTAAGCTGTGTTGTGTCCTTTTATTACTATCCATTCGGGCCTGGGCATGCAACAAAATGCATTTGCAAGCCGAACAGTTAATCAACAGCAAAGTCTACTTAACCAGTTAATCAATTACAGTGCGTGCCTAACTATGAAAGAAAGTCCTCAGAAGAAAGCCCTCTTGAATTCAGTGGGCTTGTTCCCAGGTAAGTAAGGTTAGCATTGCTGCCTTACACATTTAGGTTATTTTATCCATGCCATCTGTTTCACATTCACTTCAGGACTGTTTGTAGTTAGCCTATTATTTTCTTGTAGCCAGTTAGAGCTCTTCATGGATAGCTCAGTTGGTTAGATCATGGTGCTTATAATGCCAAGGTTGCAGATTTGATCCCTGTATGGGGCAGCTGCATATTCCTGCATTGCAGGAGGTTGGACTACATCAGGGGTCAGCAACCTTTTTCAGCCATGGGCCCTCAGACTATGTGGTGGGCTGGATTATATTTTGGGGAAAAAATAATGAACGAATTCCTATGCCCCACAAATAACCCAGAGATTCATTTTAAATAAAAGGACACATTCTACTCATGTAAAAACACACTGATTCCCGGACCATCCACAGGCCGGATTGAGAAGGCAATTGGGCCACATCTGGCCCACAGGCCTTAGGTTGCCTACCCCTGGACTAGATGATCCTCAGGTTCCCTTCCAAAAAAAATCTGGGGATTGAAAACAACAACAACAACAAGGAGTCCACAAAGTATATTCATTTGGTTTACCAGAGAATTCATTTTCAATTATTTATCCTGTCCATACACCAGGATTCAGATTTCCCCACTTCTTCCCATCAATTCTCATTTTCACTAATATGCTATTAAGATACATTTTCAGTCATCTGAATCCCTAAGTATTTAAGCTGCTTAGTCTGCCATTTAAAAGGGCCAATTTCCCCTGATACTCAAACATGCTTTGCTATCCATTGGTATCCAAATGCTTCAGATTTGTCCAACTTTATTTTGTAGCCTCAAATGGGGAAATCACCAATACTTTCAAAAACTTTTGGCAAGTTTGGTAAATATTATGGGTTTGGTAAATATTCAATAGGCAAACGGATGCAGATGACTTAGGTGGTGGGCATGGAAGTTGGCAAATTAGAATCCCTCCCCCAGTCTTGCCCCTTGCTTGTTAAGTGTAATTGTTTAATTGTACATTGAAATGGTGTGTGTCGCTAAAGGGAACATTGGGGAATTTCCATTGAAGCTAAAAAAAACTCTCCAAGTACATGATGGGTTGATGAGTTCCTGGAGGCGGTTGGAGGGTGGATGGCGGCTAACAGATTGAGGTTGAATCCTGACAAGACAGAAGTACTGTTCTTGGGGGATAGGGGGCGGGCTGGTGTGGAGGACTCCCTGGTCCTGAATGGGGTAACTGTGCCCCTGAAGGACCAGGTGCGCAGCCTGGGAGTCATTTTGGATTCACAGCTGTCCATGTAGGTGCAGGTCAGTTCTGTATTCAGGGCAGCTGTCATTATTATTATTATTACCGTTAATGTATCTCTGCTCTGCTCTCTCTCTTGACTGGCATTTAACCTTAGAGCATATGAGTAAGGTATTCAGTTGCAAATCGCCATTTTGTTGTAGTCTTTTGTTCTCAAGTCACTGAAGAAAGAAGGTGTGCTAATGCCTCTCCTGGAGAGAAAACAGCACCCCAGTTGGTTCTTCATTCCTGCCTTCAGCCTAGGTGTTCTCCCTCAGGATGTGTTTATTGGTTAATCTTAAATAAACTGGCCCTAGTCTGACCCAGCCTGTGTACCTGACCCTTTATTCAGCCATCAGGGTACAGCAGAGCACCCAGCTCTTGTATTTTTCCTTCAAGTTTATCCAACAGTGTTAAAGAAGAACTTCTATATTATTCACTTTCACCATATGTCTTACCATTTGGCTTGCAGAGCAGAGTCCAGGATGGTTGCTTGGGTGTTAATTTGCAACAGATGGTGACCAGTGACTCTGGGTGAAATAGCAGCAGAGATAGAAAGGGGGGAAACTGATAGCTTACCCTCCTCTCTCAGGTTTGATTAATGAACCAGAAGAATTTGCAGAGCTTCTAGAAAGGAGACCCCAAGGAGTTATGGTGCATAACTTTTTCTTTTGTGATTTCCCTTTTTCAATTAAGTTTGACATTTTTGAGAGTGTGCTTGGTTACAGGCCATTAATCTGTGCTTCGAAGCCAAAAAGGGAGAAATGCTTCCATGGAATAAAAAGAACAAATGAACATTGAAATGCCATGTTGAATATTATACTGTATTGTTTAGGTCACTACATCATGGGTTCATGAACAAGTCAAGTTTAAGCAATTAAAAAGGATTGACACCTTGTACCATGAGGGAGAGATATCGGCAAACTCTCCAAGCTCATTTCTGCAGCATGCTGCATATTTTCAGGAGCTGATAAAATTATGGAAGAGCTAAATCATTACATCAAAGTGAAATCTTACAAGTAAGAAGACACTCAACCATTTTCAAACTGAGCTTTTTACATTGCGAAAAATGAGATGTCTTACAAATAAAAAACATGTTTCTTAGAGTGTGGGCAGGTAATCATTAATGAGGGGCAACAAAAGGCCCCAAGTTCAACCCCCAGCATCTACAGCGGGCATAGGCAAACTCGGCCCTCCAGATGTTTTGGAAGTAGAACTCACATCAACCCCGACCACTGGTTCCTGTTAGCTAGGGATGATGGGAGTTGTAGTCCCAAAATATATGGAGGGCCAAGTTTGCCTATGCCTGATCTACAGTAAAAAGGATTTCAGGGATCAGGGCTTGAACAGTTCCCTGTCGTAGAGAGCTGATGCCTATCAGAGAAGCTAAATGGGCCAGTGGTCCGACTCATGGCAAGGTAGTTATGGATGTATATGTTCCCATATTATGTAAAGCTCTCAAATGAACAAATCTGAAATGTCTTTCGGAAACTTTACAGACACGTTTTTGGGCAATGTTTCTAATAAAAGGAAAATGGCCTGAATTTTGTATCTGCTCTTGTGCTTTTATTTTTTTTTAATGAAATGTTTATTGTATTTCTCATTTAAATTGGATGTCACCCACAGAGTCTTAAACTGAAGCGTAAACAAACAAAGAAACAGTTGAAAGTGTAATGGTAGCTGCCCGACCTGGAAGAGATAGCTGCCATGAATCACTGTAAGTAAAACTCTGCAGGGTTATGCAAAAATGCCATTTCCACCGCAAATCCCCAAAGGAGATATACAACCTGTCTCTACCAACACAGCCAAAATGATGTTACATTCATGGTGGCAATGGTGGTGACTTCATCATATGTGTCTGATGGCATTCAGTGCTGGGGTACTGAACGTTTGATGCCCCTAATAATGAGAAGCTGCAGTGGTGGAGAGCAGGCGGGGGCTGGCGCGCATCCTGGACGTGTGGCGCGCCGCCCACAGGGGCATGGCACGTGTCATGGGGTGTGGCGCGCAGCCTGCAGGGGTGTGGCACCCAGCGCGGGTGGGGGGGCAGCCGTGATGGCACCCTTCTGAGATCGCCAGTGGGAAGCTGCAGCAGCTAAGAGCCCAATGAGAAGCAGAGTTAGAATCAGAGGTGGCAGTGCCTAAGTCAGAGCTAGTGGTGGGAATGTAGGGGCAAGTACAACCCATTTGCAAGAAGAATGGGGGTGGGGCAGATCGCCTTTCCCTATCCCAGTTCCAGTAGATGAAAATCAAAAAATGTATGCCACTAAATTGTTCTGACAAGTCACAAGGAAATGTGATAATCATGTTGATTATTATAAGGAAGTATTTCAAAGTCATAATTATATGTGCCAAAGGCTGCTGTATCAGCCATTCCTCAAAATGAGCATTATTATAAAACTAAGACTCGAGTCATCTCTAACATAAACCTCCCAAGACTGTTTTCTCCCAAAGATACTATTGAGGAAGAAACACTTGTAGTTCTGAAATAAATGCTGAGTTCCCTGTACCTCTCCCTTCTTCGGCTTGGTTCTATTTCCATTTTTTAGAAAAAGGTTTCTTACTAATGGCAAGAGGTCTCCGACAATCCTTATCATTAAAACAATTGTATCTATAAGACATTCCTGCACAAGGTACAATTGCTATGAATCAAGACAACAGTTTGTAGAATTCAAGCAAATTAAAAGTGTTAGAAAGGATGGTACTTCAGTAAAGTAGGTCAGAATCAACAGACACTGTTAGAGAAGGACAGGAGAATTATATAGGGAGCATCTCTCAGGCATTATCAAATAGATAAATCAATCTCTCAAATTTACACACCTTTTCTCCCCCTCCTTGCCTTCCACCAATAACCATGAAAGTTATCATTATTGGTATTTGGGGAGATATGTGTTAAGTCCCAAAATATCATCAAAATCATATATAGTAGTAGTAGTAGCTTTTCCTCCCAATTCCCCTTATTGCTAACAATAATTTGGAGGGGGAAATAAGTCCACATACAGTATAGCAAAGCTTTCAAATCATATGACAGTGTATGTAGTTTTCAGAGAAAGTCCCTGTACTTAATGCCCAAACATTCTTCATTGTTATTCTAGCTCTGCATACATCCATCTTCCTTCAGGGCCTTAAGCTTTGCTGTTTATCAAGCAAATCAGCAAATAAGTCAAAGCACAAGTCTGAGCTGATTCGGCCTTATCAGCAATAGTGGGAAATAGAATTCTGCTATTTTATGGCATACTGTACCATCCAAGCAAAGTCTTTATCCAAATCAGATTAAGCATTACGAATGGGTCACATGGATGTAAATGATGAGGGAAGCTAAAAACTAGATGCGGGTGAAGGTTGAGGGAAGAAGCCGAATCTCCAATCGACCATGCTTCACACACTGCCGGTGGAATTTCTCAGTATCTGAGAAGGATCATGTTGCCGGAAATTTACTAACAGTAATCTACAACCTTTCTAAGCTCCCTGTGTAATGAAAAGAAACAATGTTTATGAATGTTCGTGCATTCACATGAGGACAAAGATGTTTGTTGCCTGAGAAAAAAAAATGAATAGAAGATAAGGAAACTCAGTCTAATGTTTCAACGTGTGATGAATGGGGCTGGGGAAAAGGGCAAAACATATCTGGCAGAAGATGCCCAGACACAAAACTGGCAAATAGCACAATTCTAGCATGGAGTCACATTATTTGTTTATTTCACTCTGTTTCATTTATCAGTCGCTTTTTGCAGTAAAAAAAAACCACCCTCAAAGCAACCTGACAGTAAAATACAGCATACAGCAATTTAAAACCATATGTGATCGATATTTTTGATACAGAGCTCAAGCAGGATTATTATTATTTGTGTTTCAAACAAATAATTTCAATGGCAATAAATTAATTGTCATTGCAGGTGTGTGTGTGTGTGTGTCATATATATATATATGAATACATATGCAGACAGAGAGAAGGATGGGCATACCATCCCCCAAGACTTAATCTAACATTAAGTGCTCTATTTTGTCATTATAGAAAGACAATCAGCGTATATAAGATTCTCAAGCCAACCAATGTCAGAATTTGATATGGTGTTAAAAACAGCCCTGAATACCACTAACACACAAGTCTTTATTTTTCACAGCAAAGCGCTCATGCTTATTATTGTATTAAAGGAATTCTACTGGTTAAATCAAGCAGTGAATATAAATAGCTGTATTACTGCCATTGGACATTAGTGTTTATTTAGTAGATGTGAATCATGCAAGCGCCTTTGATGTGGTTGCGAATAAGCTGTTGCCTTTTTTCTATATGAAGAGCTGATTTGCAAAGGATACAAGGCTATATGATACCTTTGACATGGAATTAATAAACTTTGGAATGTCACCAGCCATTTCTATCATTCAGAGCCCTGTTGACTCCTGGCGTTTCTGGAAAGGTCCACACAGGTCCGTGAATACCTGCTTTCAAAGACAAGTGTGTTGCTACTTAGAAGAAGTTGAAGTTTGAAAAAATATATATGTAACTTCTTGAAAGGCATTGCATTTTGTTTCGAATAACGGGTGTGAGCCAATGTAGCACAATCATTGCTTCTAGTCTCAGAGGGGACAAAGACAATCAAGGGCAATACTGATTTATTTGTGATTAATATTAATCTAGGGCATGAAATCGGAGAGTGAAATTTATTTGTGCATAATTGGATATGCAACTGAAAATAATGAGAAGCCACAAGCGAGCTTTGATTGACGACAATGGACACATACTATCAGTATAGTTGTAATGTAGTCTTTTTCCTTTGGAAAAGATGGCATGCTATATTTTAAAACAAATAGCACTCCTTTTTAAAATCATATTTTGGTTTCATTTTTTCAAGGTGATGAATTGAGGAAGCAGGGGTGAAGGGCTGGCTCATAAATGCATATATGCAGCTTTATTTCTCCTTAATAGGTGAACAGATTTCTTTGAAAAGCGCTGGGTTTGAGGTGCGGTGATATGACAGCCCTGCCTTCAATATGGATCAGGAGCAATGGCTTACTCATATATACAAGCCACCACTAGATGCTAGTCAAGTGATGAAAATGCATGTGTAGACCATCTCTAGAACATGTCAACATGACCAGAATGTCATTTCAGCCATTAGCAATTTCATATGGAACTCACTGGGATTGGGAGAGAAGAAAAGAACACTCTCTAATTAGTGGTTTGGGCTGAAGAATATATTCATTAATCCTGCAAAATTATGGTCCCTGGGAGGGCATCCCAAGCATCATAGAAAGCAGCAAGTTGCCTCCCCAGGTGGGAAGAGAGAGCTCCAACCTTGGAGTGGGAAATTTGATGTCAGATTCATTCTTCTGCTTCTGCAACCTCAGAGTTGCAATGGGGAAATGCTGGGGGTGGTTTGGGGGCATGGCAGGCATCTCATTGGTCACTGTGAGTACAGGATACTGGCTGGTTCAGCAGGCTCTTCTTGTTTCCTTATGTTCTTATTTATTTCACAATGGGAGTAAAACTGAAAAATAAAAATAAGAAAAAACCCCCTTCCTCACTACTGCTCCATTAACAGGACATTGAATGAAGGTTTCAATCCCACACTTAGGACTGAACCCTTGAACTTTCAATACTTTATGCCACATGTTGTTGTTGTTGTTGTTGTTGTTGTTGCAGCTCAACTCAATGGCACTATTTGTGCTCTGCACTCCCTCCAAATCTACTTGAAATGGTTTTCTGGCCTTACCATTGGCTGGATCGTAGCCATTAACAAACAACCCCAATTGAGGGTGTGATCTTTATCTCTAGCCCCTTCTGCTATGGAGACTGAATGTTTGTCTTACGATTTCTCATCCTTCAAAGGTAATGTAGTAAAATGCATGTTGGAAAACGCCCTGCAGCCCCTGAACTCCGAGCGTCCTCCAGTATGCACAGCTCTGGAAAAGCCATTTCCCTTCTTCAGTGCGCTTTAGTGACATATATCAAATGATATATGCACACTAATCTTCTAGCATAACTCAGCAAGAAGTGTGAGACATCGTAGAGCTAATCTATGTATTTATTTACACACTATGTACAGACAAAGGAATCATGGCGTCTTCTATCTCCAGCTCCGAGAGAAGAACAGGCAGAAGTAAAAGCAAAAGTACAGTACAATAAGTACATACAGCGGAAGAGATAAGACTGTCTTCCGTTCCCACACTCTTCCCAGACAGGCATGTGATTTACACCAATCTCATCTGCGGCATCAGAGGCGTGAAATACTAACAAAATCCAATCCATTCATCCCCCCCCCCCCGTGCTTCTTAAAGTGGTTCCCAACTATCAGTTCAGACTGATGAGAAGCTCAAGTTGCTATCGCAATGATCAATCATAATAATCAATCATGCATGCCAGGTGCTATGGATGGTATTGAAGGTGGGTATCACATGCTTCTCTAAAAGATGGTAACAGTAATTTCATGAATTAAAAAGGGTTGAAAAGGCATGATTAGGAGTAAGGCAATGCTCCCTCTGGCTCCTGCATTAACAGCAGCAACAAGGGCAGCAAAAATAAATGCTTTTCCCCTAAGGGGTCATGTCAGAATAACTCTATCCTTCAATAAGGGAAGATCATCAATTGTCCCATCCTAAAACAGCAGAACATGGAGGTCCGAGAGTGCAGATATTTTCCCATCTGCTCTTCCAAGTCCAGCAGCTGTTCCTGCTGCTACCACTGCTGCCTTGAGCTCCTTGGAAGAAAGGTGAGATATAAATGTAACAAATAAATAAATGCTCTGAGCAGATGGTGTTGTCAACAGCTGCTCTACTGTACCTTTGGATATTCCTTACTGATTATTTTCTTTCCCATGTTCATCAGCCTGTTTTTCGATCAAAAGCCCACATCATTCAGCTCTAATACCTTCACCTGCTGTCTAATCCTTTCCACTTTTTAACAACTCTCAGAGTTATTGGATATTTTCTTTATTATTATTTCTCTACTCCATTCCACCCCACTGCATGTATACATTAATCAAGCATGCAGTATGTAGGGGCGTAAATCTGTATGTGCAATTTCTGAGTTTCTTCTGCCTCCTTTTTTTTAAGAATCAAGGGTTGCTAAAAACAGATTCACATTCAAATGTACCACATAACTTATTGGTTTCTTCACCACACATTGTACATGGCTTGATTGTGTATACACAAGGCCTATTGCCCAACTTCTGGAATTTTGCATTGGTGACCAGGTGTTACTTTTAGCCACTTCCCTCACTCATAGAAGTTGTGTACTCTGCATGAGCAGGGTAATATGCGGGTTAGGAATAGATGGAGTTTAGTCAGAGTAATTTCTGCAATTTGAAAGGTACATTCAGAGATTGCTGAATCTGTTGAAGTTTGAGTCACACAATTAGACAACTCCCAGGAATGAAGAAAGCATCTACAAATAACTTGTGAGGCAGGGGGTTCAAGTTAGCATATGAAGAATTTCCTTTCCCATGGAAGGAGATACCAGTGTTTCTCAAACTTGGGTCCCCAGCTGTTGTTGTCCCATCACCCCTAGCTAGCAGGATCAGTGGTCAGGGATGATGAGAGTTGTAGTCCAACAACAGCTGGGGACCCAAGTTTAAGAAACACTAGTCTAGACCAAGGCAAAATCCAAGTGTCTTGCTGATAACAGAAAATGTGAACATCTGCTATGAACTGGTCTAAGAAAGTAAGAGCCCTAAATTAAAACCATTTATGCTGTCCTTGAAACATAATGCTTTGGCTTGTCAAGAACTCAAGGCCACCCAATGAAGCTGAATATTGGAAGGAACAAAAAACAAAGCACTTCACACAACATAGTGAAATCTGCGGAATTTACTTCTGCAAAATGTAGTCATGATAGCCGCCATCTTGGATGGCTTTAAAAGAGGATTAAACACATTCATGGAGGAGACAGCTCTCAGTGGCTACTAACCAAGTTGGCTATATTTTATCTCCACTGCCAGAATACCAGATGCTGGGAATTGCAAATGCTTGCACTCAAGACTTGGACTTCTCCATGGCATCTGGTTGGCAAATGTGAGAACAGGATGCTGGACTAGATGGGCCACTGGTCTGATCCAGGTGGGCTCTTCTCATGTTCCATCTGAGGGAAAGAAGTGGCTTGGTTTTTCAAATGCTGTATGCAACCAGAGGCAATCATTCACTGATGTTTTGAAAGTGCAGATGTTTGGGGTGTTTGATATGTATATGTCCCCCTGAAAATGTATAAATCCAAGAACTGAGCCCATGTGCCTTGCCCCCGCTCCTGATGTGGGGAAGGAAGAAAGTTTTAAAAACTGCAGCCCAACCAACTAAAAAAAAAAAAGCCACCAGCTTCTGACACCTTCGCCAAATGCGCACCTGAAAAGTGTTTTAATAACAGCCATGCAAAAAACCCTAGGAGATTTAGTTCTCTGTGAATAAACATGCCCCAGAGAGACACAGAGGAGATATTTACAGTCTCAATTCTCACAAAGGCACTGAAGGGAAGTTATTATCTCATGATAACCACACCCCTTGCTAGCCTTCATTAGTCACATCATATGCTTCCTGAACACAACACTTCTTTCTAGTCCCCTGACATTTTGCACGTCTCATAAATGCACAGCTTACCATTCTCAGGGTGGAGACCAATCAGAATACTGTTCGGATACTTGTATGAACTGCCCAGAAGAAAAGTTTTAAATCTAGAATTGTCTGCATGTGGTGCAGTAAGAATAATAATAATAATAAACCCTTGGCAATTTTATTCACATAGTTGGTTTGGGAACGACTGTTGATACATATGGTCTTAATTACTTCATGTCCATGAAGAGGAATCTGAAATAGCATATTCTGACTTATGCACTGGATATTTTTGGAGTGCCTTCGGTGCTGCGTGAAAATGTGTGTATGTAACAATGCCCCAATTTCTTTTTTGAAAAATGGAAAGCAGCCTTGGGAGTGGGAGACTGGAGTTTTGAGCTGAGCAGGTGCTTCCTTCCCTTGTAAATACACAAGGGAATACACAAGCTTTGTGAGGCAAAGCTTTCTGGGTGATTTTGAGTAGGCAGGGGAAAGATTAAGTCCCCCTCCATTCTCTTGCTCATCTACTAAAAATTGTAGCCTCACATAATTGTTTTTCTTTCTTTTCTTTAAAAAAAGAAGTCTATGCAACGTCTCATTTACACTTAGAGTGATGTCTCTCTGTGCTCTGTATGTACCGTAAGTTATGGTTGGAATAAAATGGCTTCTTCTTACAATCACTTACAATCACAAAAATTGAGTGGGTCCTAAAAATGTACATCTCGGAGTAAAGAGGTGCGTCTTCAGCATTTATCAAAAACTGTTTAGCCATATGCACCCTTGTGGGAAGGGAGTTCCACAATCTATGAGAATTCCCTCTCCCAGGCCACTCCTCCATCTTCTGAGGGCATCCAAACTACCAAGGAGGCCTGCTCCATCGTTCTTAACACCCAAGGGGGTCTGTAGGAAAGAAGGCAGTAAACATTAGTGTTACCTTGAATTTGGCCTAGAAACAAACTGGCAACTAATAGATTTTCACTTGGATATGCTCACAGGAACCACTCCAAAAGCTAAGTTTCTGAAATATGGACCTTAGAACTGGTCCTTAACTATTGATGCTTAAGTGAAGTAGGTGGGTAGCAAACACAAACATTATTATTTCACTTGGATTTGGAAGCCTGTATTTTTAAACCACAGTATCCTTATCTAACAACATGTTAAAGTATAAGAAGTAGTGGCATGAGGTCCGGTGATTTATCCCGTCCCCCTAGTCCAGGAGTAGTCAATGTGGTGTCCTTCAGATGTTGTTACATTCTAGCTCCCATCATCCCTGACCATTGACCATGCTGGTTGAGGCCAATGGGAGCTGAAATTCAAGAACATCCGAAGAGCACCATGTGGACTGTCCCTTTCCGTAGTCCTAACAGCCTATGGACATAACTAACAGACCGTGACTCCTTGAGGTGGTGTATTTCTTGTTCAGAACAGCATAGGTTTTACATGCTTATACATTTCCAGCTCTAACCATTTAGGTTGTGGTGCTCTTTCCTGCAAGACAGCTCTTTTCTGACTGTTCCAATATTTGTGTTCCAGTCTTCTTCATATCTTCGGTATTTCCTCATTTTCAAGTACTTTTTCAACACTATCTTGCCTACTATATGTCCCTGCATCTCCACAGCACCCGCCTTGTCTCTCTGCACTCTGTTTCCTACCTGACAGCTCTTTTGATCTCTTCTCGCCTTGTGCTCTTGTTTACAGATAAAACCTGAAGTTAATTTGGGGTTCCGTGATGAACAGGACAAAGGAATCAGCAAACATTCTGTTCTCTCCCTCTTGCTTCATTTTAGTGATTTTTATGGCTGGCATTTAGCCCCTGGCACAGAAAGCATGATGAGGTTACTCACCAACTCCTGAACTATAGAAGGAAATCTGTAAAGAGAGGGCAGTGATGATCTCAGTGGGAAAGAAAATTTCTGAAGGCATGTGTGCAATTCCACAGTGGTGAAATGCTTCACTCGAAACTTTTTTCAGAAGGACGTTTCAAAAAGTCTTTTCCACTTTCCAGAAACCAGTTCACTAAGATACCTAATTTTTATGTTTTAAACCAGGTCTGTACAACTTCAGATTCATCACATCAAATACCATCCGTGGCACAGTGGCAGTCCCCTGTGGATTCCTGTTTCTACAGTCTCAGGAAGGCGGGGGAAGCAGGTGGTTTATTGAACCTCTGTTAGGCTCATACATGGTGTTTGGCTTGTAGTGGGTTTGGTGGGTCACAAGCACTGCATAGGTCAGGACGTTGAACTAGAAGAAGAAGAGAAGAAGAGTTTGGATTTCATATCCCACTTTATCACTTCCCGAAGGAGTCTCAAAGCGGCTAACAATCTCCTTTCCCCTCCTCCCCCACAACAGACACCCTGTGAGGTGAGTGGGGCTGAGAGACTTCAGAGAAGTGTGACTAGCCCAAGGTCACCCAGCAGCTGCATGTGGAGGAGCAGAGACGTGAACCCGGTTCCCCAGATTACAAGTATACCACTCTTAACCACTACACCACACTGGCTCTAGATGACCCTCAAGACCCTTCCAACTCTAAAATTCAATTCTTCTTGAGTTATGCATGCCTGCTTGAGATACATCTAGCTTTTATTTTGGACGTCCAGAAGATATCTCTTGCAGTGATGTATAGAAGTCTTAATGTACCTTTTTAGAGTAATGATTCCAAAATGGAACTACTTTTGCTTTCTAAGAGGAAGATAAAGCGTTCCTTGCAAAGCTAAAGAGCCATTTGGTAGAAGCCAGCAAAACAAGATTTATTTTCTTCTCAGAGTGGCTCCCAGTGCACTTTAGAATAGTATTGGAAGTGTGATTGCGGCTGAATTTCTGTAGCTGCTTTTAAGAGGCTATCAGAGAACTTCTGCAATGTCATCCATAGAGTGGCATCTGTAACTATTTTCAGTTATTGAACAGTTACACAGATGGGAATCCTTACAGTCAGCTCTGAATGAATTCACAAAAACAGGGTGTTCTCATCACCGTGTGGCAGGACTGACACCAAAGTGCTATTTCCTGAACATCCAACGTGCAATGGGCTTCATACCACACTTTCAGAAAACCACCTTACTGTATTTTAGACTTACTTTGCAGCTTCGCCCCCTTCAGACGACTTGATTCTATGTGGTCTTCCATCATGTGCTTATTGCAGATGTCTATCTCCACCTGGGGACCCAGGTGGCACGCCGCAACCCCACAGTCGGACACAACTGGACCTGAGGGCCAGGGGCCCCTTTACCTTTACCTTTTTATCTCCACCTGATTATCAAGAAAGCTGCTGATACCACTGGTATGAAAAAAGACATGTTGGTGACTTTAATCCCTTTTCAAGGTTAGCGTGCACATAGCTGCTTATTTATGTATTTAGATGTATTGATTTAAAATACAGTCGTGCCTCGACTTACAAATTTAATCCGCTCCGAAGGCACCTTCGTAAGTCGAAAAATGCCATTGGAAACGCAATTTCCCATAGGAATGAATTGAAAACGGAAAAATTAGTAAGTCGAAGCAACCCTATCTAAAAATTCGTAAATCGAAAAATCCCTATCCAAAAACGCCACAGTTTTTTTCCGGACGTCGAGACATTCGTAAGCGCGCAGCCATTCCCCCCATTCGTAAGTCGAAAAATTCGGTTGTCGAGTCGTTCGTAAGTCGAGGTACCACTGTATTTCTATACTGCTCTTCACCAAGGGTATCACCCATCTGCCTTATTAATTTTCCCTTTCCTCTGCTTCTGGGTAATTTAAACACAAGCTCCCACAGACACTAGAGCTACTGATTAACTTATCGTGTGACTGCAGTACATTGTTTATTGCTTTCATTTTATGGATCAATGGTTTCGTTAGATAGTAAAATTCATGTTAAACTGCAGTTTCAAAAGTCTGGAACGGATTAATCCATTTTGCATTACTTTCTATGGGAAAGTGTGCTTTGGTTTTGGAATGCTTTGGAACAGACTTCCAGAACGGATTAAGTTTGAGAACCAAGGTACCACTGTAATGTGGTTTTTAAAAAATGTGTTGCAAGTGACTTGGAGACTTTTGGGTAATAAGCAACTAACAAGTCTAATAAATAATTATATAGGATAGCCTTCAAAATCTGAAGTTTTATAGAGAAATGGGCATTAGAAACTCGATAGATATGCTGAATGTGTTTCAAAGGGAAAGCAGACGTGATCAGAAAGACTCCCAGAGGGAGTTTCATTTGACTGATAAGCACCCTGAGTCAGGAGGTGAATACGTGCATAAGCAGATCAGCAGATGGAGGAAATCCTACCCAGTTTACAGTTGTGGTGAGACGTGCTGAGTCATAACCCACTTGCTATGAGAGTGACTGGGAAGCAAACAAGAGATGGCTGGGGATATCAGAAGGTTCTGTGTGGACGTTGGCTGACAAAATGGTCTTCTGCCCTTACCTAAGTCGAAATTTATAGCAAGGGATGATAAAGTGTAGATTACTTTATCTCTAACCAGTTGTAGCAGGTTGTTCAGAAAACAAGTTACGACTGTTTAAAAATCAAGTGCTTTGTAGATACTGTAACAGATAGAATTTTTTTGCATATAAACGACTAGGAAAATCTGGCAAGTCCTATTAAAATATATATGAAAAACTGAAATATAGGAAGGTGACTAGCACAGAAATCTGTTTTTACTAGGAATATGCGGTAAATTTAAAGCTGCTTTAAAAAATACATAGACAGATTAAGCAGCTATTTTATCTGAGGACTGAAAAATGTCATTTATTTTAAGAACTACACCTCCCCCATATAGGATTTTAGACCTCTCTGCCTAGTACTTTCTCATGTAGATAACACTGTAAAAACGCACCTTTATTTGCCTTTTAATTAAACCTGAGTTATCAGCGATCTCAATGCTGCTTTTTGTATTCTGGGAGTGAAAAGGGTTGGGACAACCTAACACAGATATCATCAACTAATTACAGGACATCTTATTTTCCTTTTCTTTTTCCTTTTTACTTATTGAACTTCTGTTGCCAAACATATTCTGGCCTGTGGGGAATTGTTTTCCATTTCTCTTACATGCTCCTAATCTTCTGTGAGGGGGAAGGGAGGAGAATTAATTAAAACAATTAAAGACACTTTTAATTAGATAGAGCACAGGAGAGAAATAAGAGCCATTTACAGCATTTCCTTCCCACCTGTCAAGATGAAATGAACATGGAATCATGAGTTAAATAACATTCAGAAAGAAATACATTTTGCATGGTTTTACAGGCATGCCAAGAAAACAGGTGTGTGCAAGGCAAACAAATGTTTGCTGTGGTTGCAGAAAGCCGCCAACCACAATTTACTACCAGGGGTTCTCTCCGCACTGTCAAATTTTGAGGCAGGGAAGGATTTGAGCACATATTGGAAATGCACAATTAAAGGGCTCTGTTGCCCTAAAGCAACAAATCCACATTATTACTGTATTGTTTTTAAGGAATTTTTGTAGCTGAAAGGGAAATGCATGGAAAAGTGTGAGATGAACAAGCGTGATCAACATGATGTATAACCACTGTGCAAGCCAATAAGAACAAATACCCAATAAAGGACCAGACATGTCTAACCTCCAGGTTAGCTTTGTGCAAGCAGGTTAGCTTTGTCTGGCGGAGTCTGTGGATTCACAAATGCATCATATGCAACCTACACCTGGGACTAAGAGGCGTATTTACGTATGTGCCAGGTAATATTTATTTATTTTACTTATTAAATTTATATATCGCCCTTCATCCACAGATCCCAGGGCAGTTCCACAAGATAAGGGTAGTTCACAAGATAAAGGTAATATTCCACAGTGAAGTGTTCTGTAAAGTTCTGTGGAACATTTTAGAATAATGGCTACAAGTTCCCATCCTAATCCTGCAAGCAGAACTTGGGTACAACAGCACTCTGCCCTCCTGTAGCTTCCAGCAACTGGTATTCAGAAGCATACTGCCGCCAACAGTCGAGGTATAACATAGCCTTATCCCTTGATAGCCTTCATCCTCAATGAATTTGTCCAATTCTCTTTTAAAGGGATCCAAGTTGGTGGCCACCACTGCCTCTTGTGAGAGCGAATGCCATAATTTAACTACACACTGTGTGAAAAGGCACTTTATCTGTCCTGAATTCAATGTGATGCCCTCTGAATATTGTTGGACTCCAGCTCCTTGACCATTGGCCATGTTAGCTAGGACTGAGGGAAGTGGAGTCCAACAGCATCTGGAGGAAACCACATTGACTTTCCCTGCCCTACCTCTAAGTATTACAATATACACTGTGTCTTGCTTGCGCTAAGTCTCTGGAGCATTCTCCTTGCATGAACGAATGAACCTAACAAGAGTCCTGCTGGATCAGACCAAAGGCCTATCCAGTCCAGCATCCTGTTCTCTGTAGTGGCTAACCAGACGTCTCCGGGAAACCCACAAGCAGGGCATATACTCAACAGCCCTCTCCTGCTTTTGCTTCCATTGTTCCTACCCTGCCCTGTTTTTTTGTTTTTAAATCGAACACGTTACACAGCGTATCAGGCATTTCTGCTGAGATTCTAATTTTCATACACTTCAGATTAGTATCAAGGTGAAATCTTCTCTCCACACAGATTGTCAACTCAGTACTAATGTGCCTTTCAGAAATTGTCTGTTGCTCTGTGGGAATTGTCAGTAACCGTGTCATTATCCCTGTTTACATGACAGAACTATTTTTGCATGTCCCATTTAGCATTTGCTAAACTGCTGCCTCTGCTTGCTCCTCCCTGCTAACCATGGACTTTGGGACTCATTTTTCTTCTATGTAATTACAACTTTGTTTTTAAACTCTTGCACAGTGGAAGGCTTTTTGCGTCAGTAACATTCAATTTGGCTTTTTCCACAGTTCTGTGAGGTCACCTCTGTGAGAATGCCCCAAGAATGTGCGAGGCAATTCTGACCTTGAGATTCAAGGTTTGAGTCTCACCTCACTCTAATTTTACACTCACAAACAGTTAACTCATTACCCCCCGCCGCCCAGATTCTGTAAGCAATCTATGCTTTCCCACCATATGCATGCCTTTAGTGTTGTCTGCCAACCTAGCAGTTCGAAAGCACGTCAAAAAAATGCAAGTAGATAAATAGGAACCGCTACAGCGGGAAGGTAAACGGCGTTTCCATTTGCTGCTCTGGTTTGCCAGAGGCGGATTTGTCATGCTGGCCACATGACCTGGAAGCTATACGCCGGCTCCCTCGGCCAATAATGCGAGATGAGTGCGCAACCCCAGAGTCGGTCACGACTGGACCAAATGGTCAGGGGTCCCTTTACCTTTTTAGTGTTGTCCCCGGAACTTTGCATACAGATCCAACCAAAACAACACTCGTAAGACATCATTTATTTTAGTATGAAATGTTTACGTGTGTGCTGTTCTTGCTCTCTGAAATTCATGAAACTTAAACAACAAAACTTGGGCGGCTGTAAAGGCTAACAATTTTTTTTGTGGCATTAACTTCCATGGGGCACGGTCCATTTTATTAGACGCTCAAAAGCAACTGACCCATAGATGCTTGTGTCAGTCTTCACGGCGCCACATGAGTCTTTGTTGGTTTTGCTCCAGCACATTATCACACCCACTCCTCTGGAGTGTGAAATTAAAAGTGCTTAACTTTGGGCAGACCTTGCCCATTGGACTTAACGCATGAGCCACTTAGCACCAAGAATGCTGAATAAATAATCAATAATAACAAGTATCTGTAGTAGTTACTTGTTAGTTCTTTCAACAGTTACCACCATTTATATTATTAAAAACTAGTATTGTTTTTCAGTGCTTTTAAAATGTTTTAGTGCTACACTGCTTAAGTTAATGCCTGAAGTACAATTTTAAAATAATTAAACCAAGCACTAAATGAAGCCAAAACATTTCCATCTCTCTCTCTCTCTCTCTCTTTCTCTCTCTCTCTCTCTCTCTCTCTCTGCAGGTTGCCTACCAAGATTTTTTTTTAATGCTGCATCTTTAATTGATAACTGTTTTTTTTAAATTATTTTTTATTAATTTTCATAAAAAATACAAAAGATAAAAATAAAGAAATACACAAGTAAAAAGGAAAATACAAGAAAAATAATAATGAAAAATATAAAAGATAAGAAAAAAAGTAAAATTTCATACTTCATTTACTAATATAATTCTTGTATCAGTGACTTCCTCCTTTCCCCCATCCACGTTTCTATTAGTAACTTTTACAGCGCTCACGTTTTCAACACTCTTCACTTTTTCTAATGCCAAACTTCTTATAACTATTATCAACCCAATTCTTACTGTAAATCTACGCCTTTATACATTAAATCTTATATTATAAAAATCACAAACCTTACTCCTTACTTCTTAAAACTATTGCTTCTATAGCGTCTTTGTACTTCCACTACCTTTATTGTCCACTTTAATTGATAACTTGTAGGGAAAGAGAAAAGGAGAGGAAGTCAGAAGAAAAGAAGAAAGGAAAACCTCTCCCTGACTTCTGAGTCATAAATTTAACAGGTGTGACCTTTTGAAATAGTGGAAAATTCACTTTAACCTGCCTGTCAAGTAAAAGGTGTTTTACCATATGCTTTTGTTTTTCTTCAGGAGGGCCTAGTTATTTTAATTTTTATGTGTCTCTGCTTTGATCAAAATTGATTTGTGAAATCCCATCCTGGGCCCAATGTGGGCAGATCCCTACTGCTGCAGTAGTATCAGTGGTCTCTGTTGAAATTTGAGGATGGGCCCTCAGAGCAAGGCATTGTGGTTGAAGGGGCCAGGACAGAGATGCCTTTGGCATGGCAGCTAAAAATTATGTTTAAAAATAAACTTTAAGCCAGCTTTAAACAGATTTTTCAAGCCATTTCGGGAAGGCAGTGGTGGCACAGGCTTAAGGCCACTTCACCCACAATAGGACTTTTCTTCAGACTGAGGTATGGGAATTGGCACAACAGAGCCCCACAGGTGACACAGCAAATCAGGGATGTGGGAAGTTGCGATGTCCTGACAGGAAGAGGGGAGGGAATCGTGCACAGGTCCAAGGCAGTCCCTTTCTGCTCATGCATAATTCGCCAAACCATACTCAGCTCCAGTCTGTCTGCAGATTTCATGATTGCATCTCCTGGCCTCAACCTACTGCATACTGATAGGTCTACTCGGCAAACGTAATTACCCAAATCAAATCAGGATACTCTGATTTGGGCTCTGAATAGGCGAGAGATAGCTTCTGAGAGGACTGATTGAAGTTACTAAATCTCTCTGTGTCTCTCCTACCTACACAAACCAGAAGATTATGAATCGCAGGGTCTGGTGAAGAAATCTGCTTATCAGAAGCATATTTACACAGCGAAACATAGACTCATAGAACTGTAGAGTTGGAAGTGACCAGAGGGTAATCTACTCCAACCCCATACAATCTAGGAATCTCAACTAAAGCATCCATGACAGATGGCCATCCAACCTCTGCTTAAAAACATTCAATGAAAGAGAGTACACCACCTCTTGTGGGAATCTGTGGAACAGCTCTTCCTGTCAGAAATTTCTTCCTGATGTTTAATTGTAATCTCCTTTCTTGAAACTTGGAAGCCATTGGTTTGAGTCCTTCCCTCAAGAGCAGGAGAAAACAAGCTTAATCCATCTTCCATGTGACAGCCCTTGAGATATTTGAAGATGGCTGTATTATCTTGTGCTTCATATGTGTGTTTTAAAGGCAAATATCTAACCACACAGAGTACCTGTGAAGCACTTAGCTTCTGCTGGGCTAAATATTACCTTTGATGTATAACCAATTACCAGAGCATTTCTCCTTGCATCAGAGCATTTTCCCACATGCATTACACATTCTGGAGTGGGGTGGAGAAGCATTTTCAGCTTGAGGGCCACTTTCCTCTATGGGCAAGCTTCCAGGGCCACATTCCAGGAGTTGGTGGGGCCAGAGGCCAAGGTGTGTGGGGCAATGAAAGTGCTACTGTTTCACTGTTGTTCCAGGCCGACATCAGAGGGTGGTGCTGGGGGGATGTCGTGTGGCCCTATGGACCCTCCAATGTAGGGTGCCACAGGAGTCAGTTTTATTGTTATTCTGTTGTTGTTGTTGACATCTGCCTGTCTCGAGAGACAATGGAGTGCGCCTCCAGAAGTGACGTCAAACCGCTGCATTAGCAGCACTGAAGTCACCTCCCTGGAGCACAAGCCTGGGTTATTTTGTACCAACAACTTAATCTCACGTTTGCTAACATCCAGGTAGTCTGAATATCAAAACAAGCAAGCAAGCAAGCCAGCAACAAACAAACAAACCAAACAACCAAAATGCAATATGTGGGTACAGGCCATGTGTTCACATTTGTTGTAGACACACACACACACACACACACAGGTACAGCTCCCAAGATTTGTAGATTTGTGTGGGTGTTGTGGGAAAATATTGCTATAAGCTTGGGAGGAGGAATTTATTGGATAACTCCAGGATCCCATCCAAATTGGAAGATTAGGGTTTGGACAATAGCCCTGGCCAGGTCTTGCAAGTATCTCTTCACTGTTAAGCATAAGTGATATGTAGCCACAGGAACTTACCGTAATAACTGAAGGATTGCTCTCAATAGCTAGCCTTCTAAAAGACCAGCAAACATAATGAAAGAGGATGCCTCCCATCGCCCAACACACACAATCCCTGCTGAGGATGCTATAACCCAATGTTTCTGTGTGAAGAACAGACTGTAGTATGAGACAGACTGCAGACAGAAGAAGAAAGGTGTGTGTTAGGCTTTGAAGCATCTTACTGTTCGAGTATCTCCAATGCTCAACCCGTATATATTTGTAAATACAGGAACTGCAAATACTGCAGTAACACCAATAAGCTTCCACTGTGACCTTTTTCCAAAGGAAAACTATAGCTGAGTAAGTGCTGCACTCCTGGAACTTCTCACTTGTTGGAGAAGTGGGGCACAGTATCTGTGTAGATTACCTGCCTTGCCACTTTGCTGGATCCTCTAGTTTTCTTTTCTCCAAAGAAGAGTGATGCTAACTTTGGGAGAAGGTGAACACCAGGTGCTTATTCTAGCAATGAGCAGAATGAGTTCTTATTTCTCTTCCACAAGCACATGTGTGTTACCTGCTTGCTCCCTGGCGCAAACTTCCTAGAACCATCGCACAAAACTGTAAACAAATAAATACAGGAACTGCAAATACTGCAGTAACACCAATAAGCTTCCACTGTGACCTTCTTCCAAAGGAAAACTATAGCTGAGTAAGTGCCGCACTCCTGGAACTTCTCACTTGTTGGAGAAGTGGGGCACAGTATCTGTGTAGATTACCTGCCTTGCCACTTTGCTGGATCCTCTAGTTTTCTTTTCTCCAAAGAAGAGTGATGCTAACTTTGGGAGAAGGTGAACACCAGGTGCTTATTCTAGCAATGAGCAGAATGAGTTCTTATTTCTCTTCCACAAGCACACGTGTGTTACCTGCTTGCTCCCTGGCGCAAACTTCCTAGAACCATCGCACAAAACTGTAAACAAATAAATAAGAAAAGTGACTCATACATTGTCTTAAAGAGACAGTAAGCTGTGTTATGTTTCCACTGATCTGCAAAGGTTAAGGAACGCATTCTGCCAGATAAAGTGAGCACAGAGGGTCTTAGGTTAACCTGCAGTGAATCTTGAATATTAAGCCAAACTGGGTGAGTTCCCAGTGCTTCTGATGTGTTCCCACAAAAAAACCGCAAAATTTCCCTTCTTAACAAGCGTAGAACAGAGGCAAGCTGTTGCATAGTTATTTCTCTCTCTGTCTGTCTCTTCCAAAGGGCAAACAGTGTTTGAGTCTGATACTAGGCAGAACCAGAATCAACTGGTAGAAACATTGTGAAATAAAATCGCAGCCAAGGAAGGGGAAAGGCAGTAGTTGTGCTTAACATTCATGACTTCTTGCCCTGTCAGTGCTGCTTCAACTCCAAAGTTCAAAATCACTTTGAAGGACAGTGGCCTTTCTACTGGATCCATAGATCCTCAGACCAATGTGAATTCATGAACCCTCCTGGATGGAAGCTTACATTAACCCTTGCAACCCAAACCCCTAGCTTTTCTTCAGTCTAAATCTGACCTTGCTGTTTTCTATATCCCCTACAACATTTATGCACCTTTACACTGTTGCACCGCTAAATTTAATATATAATTCTAATAATTATTTTCCTTTTACACTAGATGTCATTCTGGGCAACACTGTAGCCCTGGTTCAGCCCAGTAGATTCCCCCCATGACAGAAGGTAAAGGTAAAGGGACCACTGACCATTAGGTCCAGTCGTGACCAACTCTGAGGTTGCGGTGCTCATCTCGCTCTATTGGCCGAGGGAGCCGGCGTACAGCTTCCAGGTCATGTGGCAAGCATGACAAAGCCGCTTCCGGTGAACCAGAGCAGCGCATGGAAACACTGTTTACCTTCGCGCCAGAGCGGTACCTATTTATCTACTTGCACTTTGTGCTTTTGAACTGCTAGGTTGGCAGGAGCTGGGGCCGAGTAATGGGAGCTCACCCCATCACAGGGATTCGAACCACCGATCTTCTGATCGGCAAGCCCTAGGCTCTGTGGTTTAACCCACAGTGCCTTCCCCTTTAATTGGCACCTTGTTTAAACCAACAGCAAAGGCAGAATGAAGTCATGCGGGAGCCACAGATGTGGTGTGGTGTCCTGAGCTGTGTAAGGCTTTATAGGTCGACACCAGCACTTTGAACTGGGCCCGGAATCTAATTGGCAGCCAGTGAAGTTGTGGCAGGGTTGGTATTGGATTAGACAAATTTGTGGAGGAGAGGGCTATCAGTGGCTATGCTCTGGCTTCATGGTTGGAGGCAGGAATGCTTCTGAATGATGGTTACTGGAAACTGCACGAGGAGAGAGGGCTCTTGTGCCTGGGCCCTGTTTGTGAGTTTCCTACAGGCACCAGGGGAACCAATGGGTCATTGGCTTGACCCAGCAGGATTTTCCTATGCTTGTCTCATCAGGGTTTTTAATATTGTGGGGAGTAAGTGTTAGCATTTCACTCCTCCATTGCTGGATGTGTGATTGTTACATCACATGTCTGTGTTTACTTTCCAGGCTTGGAAAGTGTGAGAACGGAAGTCAGTCTTATCTCTTCCGCTGTATTGTACTTTTTGTACTTTAGTACTTTCTCTCTTGGAGAAGATGTGAGAGGATGCCATGATTGCTCTGTCCTGTATATATTGCTTAATAAATACTTAGAATGCACACACCTATGCTCCACGTTGTTTCTGCTATACTCTGCTAATAGAGTGTGCACATGTCTTTTGATATGTGTCGCTGGTGCGCACTGGGACTGATTCGTGAACGTCCTGGGCTGCGCTTCACCGGGAAAACACCTGGAGAGGTCTGTCTAATTCTGGGGGGTGCGTGTGCCCCCAGGCGTATTCCGACAGTAAGCTCTGAACTTTAGATCTTCTCCAACACATGCCCCAACTGAGAAGGCACTATTTGCACTAGAAGGAAAGCTATTATTATTATTACCATCACCACCATATGCAAGTTTTTAAGCTATAGGGAGAAAAATCAGGCAGTGCTAGAAAACTTGCAAAGCAGTGCATTAAAAACAGTTGGTCCAATAAAAGTTATTTCATCATCAGTTTTATCACTTATTCTTCATGGCCAAATGGAGCAACTACAGTACTATCGAGCTGGGAAATTCGGTGTTTGTTTGCTAGATTAATCTAAAGGCTTCTAGCTAGGTTAAGCAATTGCCATATCATGTAGCAAGGGTTGCTTTGAAGCTAGAAGTTAATTATCCACACTTTAATTATCCCATGGTTTAGCAGTCATTTACCGCTTCCCAAATGAACTCTGGCAATTGTAGTGAAGGGATGGGCCACAGCATGGAACAACAGCTAGGGATCCCAAGAGCAGAATTCACAGCACACTCACCATACTGCTATACCCAGGGTTGGGGGGGGGGGGCCTTTATTAAAATTAAAATGGTTTTTCTAAAAACCACAAAATATAAAGTTTTTGTTTGTTTTTATTTATTTATTTAAAAATTGTATACCTTTGATATATATAAAATATATATCAAAGCAGCTTACAGCAGTAAAAACATAAAATTATAAAATAGAAACCATTAAAAGGTTAAAAACAGACACCAATTAACCATTGTGGAAATATGCTTTCTTAACTGCCTACATAGGTCTGGTTTTCAGCCGGCGTTTATGTTTACGTTGTGCTACTGTAGTCCTATTAAAATGCCTCAGGAATTTTTATTAACAGCCTTCTCCTTGTCCCACCCATATTAAGTCCATTGGTTTTCTTTCCCCAATTTTCAAACTGCTGTTTAAACCAATGTGTTTAAAAAGCCATTTGGAATTTTGGCATGGGGAAAGTCTCGTGCATTTCCTGCACTTCAGCAAAAATTTCTGCCCAAACTGGCAAATATACAGGAAACAATCTACACACAAACGGCGGCAGCAGGGAAAGGGGAGATGGAACGGAATAGAGCATTCAGTACTGCAACATTTTGTTGCAGGCATCACCTGTTTTATCCAATTCTTCAACTCTTCCTTCTCAGAAATTTACTATCTCCTTCTTTTCTTTGATTAGAACAGATTTTACAGACTGTTCAGAAGCTGAAATTTATCCTGGAGCAACCAATTTATTTCATTTACCACTCTCCCTCCCTCCCTCCCTCCCTCCCTCCCTCCCTCCCTCCCTCCCTCCCTCCCTCCCTCCCTCCCTCCTTCCTTCCTTCCTTCCTTCCTTCCTTCCTTCCTTCCTTCCTGGGCTGTTTTAAAATGCCCTCATGCAACTGCAATCATGCAATGGTTGCAGGCAGTTTCACACGTCTGCAGTGTACTTTGCTCTCTCAGCTGTTCAGAAAGGGCAGGACATGCTTTTCCAGGAAAAGAAGGATGACCTAGAAGGTGTGGTGGCAAGTTATCATTAAACGAGCATATCTTTCATTATAACCTCAGGAGAATTGTATCAGGTATGAATTACAGCAGATGAGACTTGCATACCTGAACAGTTTTGTCATGCATGCTTCTACTTTGCAAGAGGCAGGGGGTGGGGTGGGGACAGGTGTTGTCCAGCACCCATGGGAGAATTTACAGTAGAAATTCCACAGAAATGAAGACTGGGAAGTGCAAAGGAAGCCAGTGTAGGAATGAGAGTTGGCAAAAGGGTGCTGGTGAAACTGGCCCCCACGGCTGCAGGCACAGGTGCGTGTGTGTGTGTGTGTGTGTGTGTGTGTGTGTGTGTGTGTGTGTGTGCTGGAACTGAGTTCCAGCAAGTTCCAGCTAACCAAAAGCCCTGAGTGTGTGTGGTGAAGCAACACTCCGATTGTGGGGAGATAAAACGCACAAGAAGCTTCCCGTCCTTTTTGCACTGTGACACAAAGGTGCGTGAATTTTTTTTGCCCTTCCTCCTCACCTTGCCCTCACTCTGAACACTTTGAGTACTTGGGTCGCATAAAGGTAAAGGTAAAGGGGCCCCTGACTATCAGGTCTAGTCGTGTCCGATTCTGGGGTTGTGGCGCTCATCTCGCTCTATAAGCCGAGGGAGCCGGCGTTTGTCCGCAGACAGCTTCCGGGTCATGTGGCCAGCATGACAAAGCCACTTCTGGCGAACCAGAGCAGCGCACGGAAACACCGTTTACCTTCCCGCCGGAGCGGTCCCTATTTATCTACTTGCACTTTGATGCGCTTACGAACTGCTAAGCTGGGACCGAGCAACGGGAGCTCACCCCGTTGCAGGGATTCGAACCGCCGACCTTCTAATCAGCAAGCCCTAGACTCTGTGGTTTAACCCACAGCGCCACCTGGGTCCCTATTACTTGGGTCACATAAAATGTAGTAATTTCTAATGTGGCCATTACTGTAAAGTGATTTTTTTTCAGGGGGGGGATACAGCTCCTTGCCAAGGGCACAGGGTATCCTAGTTACGCTTTCACATAGGGTCAGACATTTAGGGTTGGACCAGCCATTTGCACTGTGGTGGCTGACAAATCATTGTGTTCCTCTGCCACTATTAGATAAGTAGAGCTTGTGAGGGCATCTATGGAGGAACCCACCCCACATGACACATGCAGCTTGCAGTCTCACATGCAGCAGCATGTGAAATGGTGCACTGGGGTTGTATTTTGTTCGGGAACTTATATACGTGTGTCTTTATGAAGTGTGTGTGTGTTATACCAACTCATAAAATAAACCCACACTATTGTGGAAAGGCAATATAAATTATGCTAATGCATAATAAGAGCACTACGTAAGGGAGGAGTCCACTGTCTCCTCAAAAGCACACAAACGATGTAGAAGGGTCTAGTATTGCTTTGATGAGTGATGGTGAGATTAGATAAGATGAAGGGGCTTGATTAGGCAGGCAAAGCTGAGGATGGGAATGGCCAGCACCACTTTTTCCAAACATGCCTCCGACCTTCCATCATCCTCTGCCCTGCCAAGGAAGCTAGGAGCAGTAAGGTCTCTAAAAAGTGTCACAACTCCTCCAGGAAAAGGGAAAGACACTGCATTAATGGTGGGGGACCACAGTCACACAAAAACAAGAAGTGGAAAGCATGTGGAGCAATGATTCCAGCGAGAGATGATTTAATGCATAAAGGCAGGAAGTCATGACTGAAGTATTTCAAAACAGTGGTATTTACGACCATGGTCTTTGTTAATGGCCACCAGAATTACAGGGAAATTCCCCATTGGCACCAATGGGTGTTTTGAAGGGATGTGCACCAGCTGCAGAATTCAATATGTCTCTGTAGCTTTGGGAAACATCTAAATCTATTTCAGAGCCACTCTGTGTCTTTCCTATTCATTCTTCGTGACCCAGTTAGATCTTAAAAAACAAACAAACAAAATCTGTTCCCCTTCCTCATTCACCATGATGGGGAATTTTAAAATGGCTATAGCATCTGCTCTATTTCATCTGGGGTGGGGTGTGTGTGGCCTGGGTAGACCGACCAAGGCCACAAAACCACTTAAAAGGTAAAGTCGTGACTGACTCTGGGGTTGCAGCACTCATCTCGCGTTATTGGCCGAGGGAGCCGGTGTACAGCTTCCAGGTCATGTGGCCAGCATGACAAAGCCGCTTCTGGTGAACCAGAGCAGCACACGGAAACGCCGTTTACCTTCCCTATTTATCTACTTGCACTTTGACGTGCTTTCGAACTGCTAGGTTGGCAGGAGCTGGGACCGAGCAACAGGAGCTCACCCCGTCGTGGGGATTCGAACCACTGACCTTCTGATCGGCAAGCCCTAGGCTCTGTGGTTTAACCCACAGTGCCACATGCGTCCCACAAAACCACTTAGGGAGTAGCATATTGCTACTAACATGATCCAACTCTGAAACATAAGTTCACCTAGAAATTCAGGGTGTACACAGAGCTGATGCGCTCACCTAGTATTTTCTCTCACTGCAAATACTATTTTGAGGGGAAGCTTTTTCCTCAGGACTACAGTTTGACAGGGAAGAGTTAAATTCTCCCTCTGTGCTCTGCTTAGATCTTGTCAATTGATTGAGTTTCCTTCCAGTTGGTAAATTTTGCATTTTGATAAAAACCTCACACCTTTGAGGTAGTTTGGCCCTAAGTGATGTGACATTCTCTTGCACTAGCACATGGTTTGACATTAAACTGCAACTAACAGAGAGGACTTTTGTCCTAAAGAAAAAAGAAGCCTTTAGTTTGGGACATGTTTGCAACGGGTAACAATTATTTACTCAATTAGGTACACTCTTTTTGGGTGGGGTGGGGACGGGAATGGGAATGGTAAACCAAAGTCTTTCTTTATGGAGAAAGGAGATGACCAGGTGAGATTCAAAACTGAAGTTCTGTACATTTCACAGTTTGCTTAGATATATGTTGATTATTCTTGAAACAAGATGGAAAAATCAGAAAACAAGAAGTAAAATGGTGGATGGAAGGCCTGAAGGAAAAAGCAAACAGGGTGGGAGATAAGAGGCATTCTCTTTACCTAGTTTTTCTAAGCACTTGTATTATGAATAATTGTTTTTAAAAAACAACATTCTGGCATTTATCTAGTCATTCATTGAGTAAACACTGCAGCCCTAATATTTGGTGAAATTACATTTATATCACATATTTCTTCCATCATGAAGCTCAAGGCAGTGTATACATTGGTACCTCGGGTTAAGAACTTAATTTGTTCGGAAGGTCTGTTCTTAACCTGAAACTGTTCTTAACCTGAGGTACCACTTTAGCTAATGGGACCTTCCGCTGCTGCTGCGCCACTACTGTGCAATTTCTGTTCTCACCCTGAAGCAAAGTTCTTAACCCAAGGTACTATTTCTGGGTTAGCTGAGTCTGTAACCTGAAGCGTCTGTAACCTGAAGCGTCTGCAACCCGAGGTACCACTGTATGTGCTTTGAAGGAGGTCTCCTATCCGGGAACTACCCAGACCAGTTCGATTCTGCAAGGCAGTGGCTTGATGTGCCTTCAGACCATGTCACATCTTGCTGCTGAAGCTAACAGGTGCAATCCTGTGCACACTTACCTAGAAGTGGGTCTCATCCAACTCAGATTTGCCTTCATAGTCCCAACCTATGGGTGAAATTAGCAAACATGCTTTCCCTTTGTATAACTGAGTGAAAGGCAGAGAGTGTTGTGTGTAGTGAGGAAAGCAAAAGGCAGTAACTGTAGGTTTGTAATTTTGTACAGAATCTGGAATTTGACAAATGACTCCCCACCCCCCACTAATTTATGGCGTTCTATCGCCTCATTTCAATCTGCTGCTTTTATAATTCGGATACTAATATTACAGGTGAAATAATAGACTTTGTTGACTCAATGTATCTCTCACAAAATGTGTAAATCCATCCGTTCTATTTCCGTCAGGCATGACTGGGTGAACAACCTCTATAAATAAGCAAAGAAGTGACATGAATAATTCCGCCTTGAATTAAGGGCCAATGCTATCCTCATGTGACTTGAGCGGAGACCGACAATAAACCTGGTGCCATCAGCAGTGCCCCTGTGCAAGAACTGCGTGCCAGAAGTCCCAGCTAATAATTAAAGGTGCACAGTGTGTCAGAAGTCCCAGCTGATAATTAAACTTATTTTCGATCTTACAAGAATCACTGCATCCATGGTTCAGATTCAGTATTGCAGTGAATTCTCTTTGGAGCCAAAGGAACGTATGTTTTTTCTAATGAGGAACCAAGCCTTTGTTTTACAGCAAATATATTTATATGTATATATGTATATATTTTAAAAATATAGTTACTGATTCTTTCAGATCAACATCATTTCATAGATACGGCATGTTTTCTTCTCTAGTTATATAAAAAATATAGCTTGGTGCATGTGTTTTTATGTAGCTTGGCAACATTTTAATATATTGTACCTGATATGAAACACCATAACTATGTACCTGTTAATGCAATAAACAAATAAGTAATACAAATAGTATTTTGAATATTCAAAGTCCTAATTTGCAAGCAAAGAAGACAAAATCCAAACACTAATTTTATACATCTGTGAATCCATTCTTTCATGTCAAAGAAGGCATATTTTATTCATGCCACAGTGATAAATTAATCATTTATTTTTTTTGTTAATACGGATGTTTAGTTACAGCTGAAATGTATGTAACATTTCGTTATATGAACACACATTTAATTCTTCCACATCAAATTGAGTGGGATCAAGGGTGCTTAACTTTGACTGGATTATGCCTCGGAAGTTAAAATAAAATTCAGTCTAAGTCACTCCTCTGAGCAGACCTGAAATTATTATTTTTTCGATGCAACCAGAAACGGACAGAAAATATGAAATACTGTAAAAGTGCAAAAGTGCTCAGATTGTTTTTGCTTTGGTAGTTGGTGGAATGGGGCATTGCTTCCACGATCAGAATGTAACCAAAAAAGGAAACGTTGTGGTATGAAGAAAGACTGTTCCTCTGGATCAGATTAATCATAGCCCAGCTCTCTTCCTGCCTTCTGGTGTACGCTGCACGAAAACAGGATGGCATTTTGATGGATCGGGACAATTTTGTTCTTTTGGTAACTCTTTTAAAGGGTGCAGCAGTGGGAGGTAAAGTGGAAATGTGATCAGAAATGAGGAATGTCAACAATGTTGCTCAGTACTCGGAGATTTACTCTCGGAAAGGTCGTTGCATTTCTATAGTACTAAAAGTAGTGCAAAACTATAAATGGGAAAAGAAACTCAGTGCAAAGGATAAGAGCTTGCCAGGGCCGGCTCTAGGGGTAGGCTAGGTGGCGCGGGGCGCCAGGGCGCTGGGTTGGCAGGGGGGCGCTGCGCGGCAAAGCTGCGCGGAAACCACCAGCCACAGGAAGAAACGGGGCGGGGCGGGGGTGCCGGAGCGATCTGCGTACCACGGCGCCAGGGCGCCCAACCTGCTTAAGACGGCCCTGGAGCTTGCACACTGAGGTGACTCCCTTAACCAGCATTCAGAATACCAAGATATTAACATCTATGAATGTGCCTTGGAAAATGTAGCACATGTTCATTTTCCAGAGAAGGCCCTTTGGGTCCTCTGCTGAAGGTCAGCTCAGCTCCTCTGGGAAAAGGCAGATGACATGTAAAATAAGTTCATGGCACTGTTGTTCATGTAGCATTTTCTATATAGCTGTCACCATTTCACTCTGTTAAACCTCTGGATCTGGTCAGTAGAGAACCCCAAATAGTTGTTAGGTTAGGTAGCAGCCAATGTCCCTCTCCCATATCTTCACAGGGCAATGAGCTGTTTTTATTTATTTATTTGGAATTCCCCTTACACAGATAAATAGCATGAAGCCAACAGGTTCCAGCACATGGGAGAAATGCAGTCCCTCCAGCCTGACACGGAAAGCGTAGTGCTGTGCGCTTCTTCATACATCTTAAGAGAATGCAGTCTTCCGCGAGCAATGTGGCAAGCTGCCCTCACTGCAAGCCCTTAAGGCAAATACGTATTTGCATTCTCAGACTGTTCTGAAAGCACAATAGAAGACGCTTTGATCTTTCCTGCAAGTTAGGACAGCTGCGGAATAGATGCAAGCTCTTCTTGGTTTTCCCAGTTCTCTACCTGGCATCAAGGAAACTGGGAATGGCAGAGGTGAATGTTAAAATAAACCATGCCAAACGCATTCTAGGACAGAACCTGTAACCAAGAGCATATTGGAAGGACTATTGTTCTCTGAGAACAAGTCAAACAGGACAGGTTATAGTCATAAAAAATGATCGCAGGAGAAATATGTTCCACATTTTAACGCGAGTGATTAAGGTCTGAACTTCCTGGCGAATGTGAGCAGTTCAGTTTAATGAAAGGGGAATTTTAACTAAAGCCAAACAACTTTTACATCCTGGTCTGGCTGCCCAGACATAGAGGCCTGGCTGAGACACACAAAACCATGTAAAAAAATTCCTTCAGTAGCACCTTAAAGACCAACTAAGTTTATATTTTGGTATGAGCTTTCGTGTGCATGCACACTTCTTCAGATACGGATGCACACAAAAGCTCATACCAAAATATAAACTTAGTTGGTCTTTAAGGTGCTACTGAAGGAATTTTTTTATTTTGCTTCGACTCAGACCAACACGGCTACCTACCTGTATACAAAACCATGGATAGGGATATGCTCTGTGCTTATGTCCTCCTTCAGTCTCCTCTCCTCATGGATGCTGCTTCAGTTAGCTACTTCCTTATTTCAATCAAATCCCAGTGAGCTGTTACCAAGCCCCCAATCCACCTTTCATGCTCGCCTGCCAAACTAGGATTGCAAATTGCTTTAGAGAGATCAAGGCCTGTTTGCTTTTTTCCAGCTTTCTAAACTGTTGTTTGAGAAGCTGAGGAAGTATTTTGAATTGAATTAAATCTATTTTAATGAATACTTCATACCCTCCAATATTCTCTGATGAAAACAGGGACATCCTATTTACCAATAATAACAACAACAATAATCTGACTGGGTTGCCCTAGCCACTCTGGGCTGCTTGCAACATATATAAAAATCGAGCCAAGGAGATATAACTCTTCTCTTTGGCGATCACTCATAGCCGAGTAAGATTGTCTTCCATAAACATGGTTTTAACAATGGGTCTGTAAGTGACTGTGGAGGCCAATTCTGGACCCACACGTCCTTCCACAGTGGGGACATTGGTTCCCGGGTGGGAGCTGATCACGGTGTGGATTTGCCAAGCGTGCCTTCCTCTTAGCATGTTTCTCCCTTGCGTTCTGAATTCAAGTGTCTTCAAAGTCCACGACACCTTTGATAATGGCTGTTCTTCAACTATACAACCTCTAGAAGACATCTGAAGGCAGCTCTCTAAAGGGAAGTTATTGAATGTTTAATGTTTTGTTATGGCCTGCTTTAGGCAGTATGTGATCATATTTGGTGCAGAAGTTGCCTTTTTGAAGAATCAGCCACAAACCTGACCAGCACAAGAAGTTGGCATAAAGTAAGCTGGTGTAAATTAAGCCAGAAGAAAGGAATTCCAGATTCAAACCCCATTTGTGTGTCGAGGCTTACCAGAAATTACCCTTAAAATAACTCACAACAGACACGAAAATTTTGGTTTGGTTTTTGGCATTAATTTAGGCCACAACTTTATTTAAATACAATTTTAATCCGAGTGTTGGCTTAGGCTTTTGGTTAACCATTCGTCCTTCCCTAAGAAGGACCATCTCCATCTGTCCATTGTGGACAGGACTCAACTCATCTGTCCACTTGGGACAGGACTCAATCATCTGTCCCCTTCGGACAGGACTCACATCATCTGCCCACTCTTGGGGCAGGACTCACTTCATCTGTCCACTTGGGACAGGACTCACCACTGTCCGCTTGGACAGTACCAGCTCCGACTTCCTGAAGGGAAGTCAAGTGAACACCCCTGGGAGAGGAGGTAGCTGAGGCCAGGCATTCCCTCCTCTCTTTTTCCAAGAATGTTCCCCAAGGCTCTTACTCTTATAATTGCCCCCTCCATCCCGCCTATGGCAGGGATGTAAGGACGAGAGCGTAAGCCCCGGGATTCCTTTAATGGAATACTTCTATGTGGAGCAACAAAGGTGTGGGGGGGGTAGGCATCTGGATGCCACACCCCTCTTCCAACCGATTCACCAACCAAAAGCCTAACCGCCAACCTAACAAGTTGTGACAATTTGCTAAGCAGTAGGCGAAAACCAAGAGGCAAAGCCAATCAGCCAATTGGAAAAATTCCTACTGGGCCCCTGAATACAGGCGACCCCTAGAGAGGCAAAGCAATGTCAGGCTTAAACCTGCAAAAGAAAGCGGCGGGTGGGAGGGAGATTGAAGCCAAGGCAAACGTGATCAGAAAATGGAGGACACAAGCTTAAATGGGGGCCCCATGGGCGTACCCAGCATGGGGCAGGGATGGACAGCTGCCCCCCCCTAGAAGGCCAAACCGCAGGCCCGACTAAGGAAGCAAATACCCGGCGCCCCGTTTGTTGACAGGGGAGGGGGGGAGGAAACGCTGTTGGTGCCGCGGCTCCGCGGCTCCTCGGCGGTGGCTCCTCCTCTCAGCCCGCCCTGCCTACATCTGCACCAATCCCCGCCCATTAAAACCTTCGCACCTCCCAATGGAAAGCCCTGCCGGGTGGCAACCTCTCCTGCCTAGGAGTTCTGCTGGGATGGCAAGTGAAGGAGACGCGGCTCCCTGCATTGGTTGCAGCCACTGCTGTGCTCTGCCTCCCGGTAGGCTGCACTGCGATCGTCGGTGCCGTGGGCTGGGAATCGCCCCCTTTCCCCCCCTCCGCACCCCACCTCCCCCCCCGAGTTAGGAGTTGCTACTGAGACTCCTCCTGGACCGGGAGAGGAAGTGCACCGACAGGAGCCAGTTCAGCCTCGGCGGGCAGAAGCAGCAGAAGCCCACAAAGGAGGAGCAGGGGGCGGTGCCCGAAGGCGGTGGTCGCGGCTGGTGAAAGGAAGCTGCATGGGGGCGTTTGCGCCGGATTGCCGGTGGCAGGAGTAGCCCAGTGGCAGCGACCCTTCCTCGCCGCCCCCAACCCCAGGCAATAGGAAAGGAGCTGCCTTGTGGGGAGGCACAGCTCTCCGCTCCCCCTGCGTGCATTGCCCTCTCCAGACATTGGCTGCTGTTTCCTTCTTTCCAATGCGCCCCCCCCCAGTCGCTCTCCCTTGCTGCCCCTGCCGAAAGAGGGGCGTTGAGGGCAGGGGAGCCGCCGCTGCCACTGTAGGGTCGCAGCTGGGGGGGGCTCGCTCGCCTGCGCTGCGCCACCCCACCTTTCCCATCTTTTGCTCCCTCGCGATAGGGAGGCGGCGGTGGCAGCTTCTTCTTCTTTGAGGGTCTCAGCTTGGCAGGGGGGTCCCCAGTATCCTCCCAGGCCACGGGGGGATGGCCCCTCAGGACTAGCAGACCTCTGAGCCCCTTCCCCACCCCAGATATATAGGGTGGGAACTGGAAAGGCTTCGGGGGGACCTGGAGGAGGGAAAGCGGGGCCCAAAGGGGTTTTTCAGGGGGGGTGGTTAGGCCGTAAATGGATGGGAGCAGTGTCTTCAGAGCAGGGGAATTTCGTGTGAGAGAGTTTAGGGGGTTCATTTAGCGGCTGCAGCCGCCGCCGAGTTGTTGGGCCCGCTGGCCCTGTAGCCCCGTCCACATTCCCACTTTGTGGCCCCTCCCCTCCCATGCCTTGGCCCCGCCCCTGAACGACCATGGCTTGCCCCCCCCTAGTTTTGATCCTGGGTACGCCCCTGGGGGGCCCCCTCCACCAATCCCAATACATGCATTTAAATAACCACGCCCCCATTACTCAGCATGACCTGTGGCCTAGGCCCCAGCCCAAACCCTATATTAAATTTCTTAACAGCCCTACCACAACCCACTTTATATTAGATGATATAAAGCGCTTTAGCACCAGAGCTGCCGCTGCTCTGCCTGAGCCTGTCAGAGGGAAAACAAACATTTTAAACAGTGTTTTATGCTAGGTTGCCTGGCCACATAGCAAGCTGAACAGGGTTATCTAGCCTAATTCCCCCCTTTGTGGACATGCCTCCCTTGACCCCAGAATGTGCCTTTTGGGGGATTTACACCAGCATTGGCTCAGCCAGCTAAGCTGGTATGAGCAAGTTATGCTGGTGTGTCTTTGGCTGAGTTGGGGACTTAACGCTGGCTGAGCCGGAGATCTCTTGCATCATAGCTGCCAAGTTTTCCCTTTTCTCGCGAGGAAGCCTATTCAGCATAAGGGAAAATCCCTTAAAAAGGGGGATAACTTGGCAGCTATGCTCTTGCATCCTAAGCTTCTCAATTTAGTGAATCTTGCCATAGGATTGCCACCTAAATAATGGATAATGATATCAAATCTACTGTATATTTTGGTAAGTTGTTTGCTTATTTGGGGTTTATTGTAGCTAAATTTTTGCATGATGTTTCTCGAGATCAAGTTGCAGGTTTTCAGCTATGTTTGCAACTGGACACCATTTTGAATTAAGAAGACAGACAGAACCTTTCAAAACAGTCCTGATCTCAACCAAACTTTGCATGATAGTTCCTGAGATCAAAGAGTGGGTTTTCATCTTAAGTGTGGATACAGTCAGATGCCAATTTGAATCAATAATATATTAACTTTTCAAAACCACACTTTTTAAATTATTTTTTAGAATTCCCAAGCAATGTTGGGTATGAGGCTGCTAGTATTATAAAATATCCCTTTATAAAAAAAGAAAATTAAGTTAGTGCTTACTTGAATAAAGGCATAATCAAGTAAATTAGCATAAAGTTTCATTTTCCTATAATATGTTTCTTCTTGATATTACTGCTAATTACTTAATGTCCTTGTTCTAGAACCTACTGCCCCTTCAAAGGCTCACTTTCAAACTTCTACATGGATCCTAAAGTTGTCCCAATTCTTTGTAGAACATTCCACTTCCAAGTTTCCTTTATGTTCTTGGAGAATGCAATAAATAAAGAATTTCAATACTTACCAAAAAATCATGTTGACAGTGACAAATTAAATAAGGAATTAAGTATGTATGGTAATTTCAATAATCCACATTACTAGGAGTGGATTTTTCTGTTGGAACTGCTTTTGAAAGTGGCATTTCTCAGTTCATACGAACCATGGAATTTATTTGAGAGAAGCCAGATTGTGGGTAGCATTGATGGGTGTGTGTAGATAAATAGATATTTGCGCATACTGTAGCCTACATGCTGAAAGGTGACATCATTTGGAAAGTCAACAGCCTGTGAACCAAGTCAGACACTCTTATGCTGTTTCCAAACTCTTTAAACATTAGGATAAGAACTTTGAGGTTTCTTGCTTTGTGAAAGTGTAATATTTGCCCAGCGTGAGTTGAAAGCTGTCTAAGCATGATAGCTACTATGAGTGCTTGCTGCTAACTTTTTACTTATGGTAATTTCCTAATAACCAATTGATTTCTGTTGCTAATATGGCAATTTGTTAAAGCTCTCGAGACAAGAAAAGATTAAAAGAAGAGGAATGAGCCCATGTGGCTATCCGAAGATCACATTTATGAACAGTGGGGTGGCCAGCAGAAGAATTTTCTGAAGTGCAGAAATGACGCCTCGCTTTCAAGCCAAGGATTGTGGACATGCCACAGAGTACTAACAACTGTCTGAGGGCATCAGGGCTTTTCATTAAGCAGAATTGATGCAGCTTAATTTTAAAACCAGCACTTCTATCATTCATGCACAGTGGGCTCCATTTACACCGTACAAGGGAAGCTACTCATACGCGGGTGGCGCTGTGGGATAAACCACAGAGCCTAGGGCTTGCCGATCAGAAGGTCAGTGCCGCGGTTTGAATTCCCACGACGGGGTGAGCTCCTGTTGCTGGTCCCAGCTCCTGCCAACCTAGCAGTTCGAAAGCACGTCAAAGTGCAAGTAGATAAATAGGGACCGCTACAGCGGGAAGGTAAACGACGTTTCCATGTGCTGCTCTGGTTCACCAGAAGTGGCTTTGTCATGCTGGCCACATGACCTGGAAGCTGTACGCCGGCTCCCTCGGCCAATAACGCGAGATGAGCGCCGCAACCCCAGAGTTGGTCACGACTGGACCTAATGGTCAGGGGTCCCTTTACCTTTTTACTCATACTTAGCATCCATAAATTGGCATCCATTTTCAACACACAATTAAAACAAACAAATAACTAATGTCCTGATGCTAAGAAGAGTTGTCTGAGGCCTGGTCTACACACACCAGAATGAGGTGTTTGCATGCTGTGGTGCTAGAAGGGACTGCTTCCCTCACTGAGGGGGAGTGGTGAGAGGGTGAGGAGAGGAAATCACAGTTTTAATGTTTTCCTGTGAAACTCCATGCAAGTAAAATAAATCACTAGCAAATAAAAAATTAGCAGGCAAAGGACCAGAATAGAGGCCTGGTATTTAGTTGTCTATTTGTATAGAATATGCATTCATTTTTTAACATTAGGGGCATTCAGAAGTGGTATTCCTGCATTGCAATACAATGTGGTACAGTCCTTTTCAGTGCTATTTGTCAACAAAAGAAGTGCTGGAACTCACCCTGAACACCTCCCTTGTTCTCTTATAATGGCAATGGCGTCCATCTGAGAGGTGCCAGAACTGAGTTCCGGTGAGTTCCAGCTGAAAAAAAGCCCTAGGCCTTTCATTCTATCATGTCAGCATTCTACCTCTGCTACTTTCATTTGCTGCCTGAAGCAGTGGGTCCGAGATTGTCAGTGAAGCAATTGAGGAATTTGTTGGACCCACATTCTAGGCAGAGTTTGAGTTCCAACAGGTATCAAATCCCCACTCAGCCATTATGCTCACTGGCTGATCTTGGGCTAGTCACTATCTTATCCTTTTTCACAGGGCAGTTGTTGAGATAAAATTGGGTGGGGAAGAACCACATAGACCACTCTTGAACTTATTGAAAGAATGACAGGATATACATGTAATAAGTAAGTAAGCCATTGCTTTCCCCAGTGCCTCTTCAGCCCACCCACAGGCTGCTTACTACCAGGCTCTTACAAAGGGCAGTAACATAATCCATCCAACCACTGTGATAGTGTTGTGATAACATCCCATATCAGTTTCACTCTGTGGTTTCAGAGGATCTGCAACCAGCCAAAAAGAAAAGAAGAAACTCCTGTTGCCATAATGGCCTCTTTCCTTTCAGTTCAGACTCCATTCTCTACAAGGTTGAAGAAACCACAGTACTTCTTTCTTTCTTTCTTTTAGTACACTGAAGGAAGTATTTACGACACAACCTTTTTTTCCTTTTCAGAACTCTGTGTGTGCAGAGGAGCACGTATTTGGGTGGCTGCACTGTGTCTTTAATTACTGTGATTAGACATGGTAACACATCAATTGTGCATGCTGTGATTACGAGGCCAAGCAGATCTCAACGTGCACAGAACCACTGCAGAATGAAAAACAGTGTGTGGCCCTAAAGCAAGTCACTAGGATGCTTGTGCAATATAAAAAGTAGAGCATAGTCACAGCATTACTTTGACACTGAGCGCTGAAATGCACAGTTATCAACCCAGCAGCTCACCCTCTCCTTCCCATGCTTTCTTTCTGAACTTTAGTAGGCTATTCTCCTTTACTTGCTTGCCCTTGTCTACCCCTGGTTCTCATAAGGAGATCGTAGACAGATGGCAAAGGACCTCAGAATCATGTAGCCTAGCTCAATGCAGGGTTGCATGATGAAGGCCTCTGTGCAGGCAGGTCAGACTCTTCTTACTAGTCTGTTATTTTGTGGGTAACATACCTGCATTATTACAGCCTGGCCCATGTTTTCCAAATTAACAGAGTTGCTCATTATGCTGGGAGATCGGTGATTGATTGCCTGGCCTTTTCCTGACCTTTCCCAACAAACAAGCACACTCGGGACCAGACACAACATGCCATCACTAAGTAGGGCAATGCTTCTTGCCTAGGAGGCGGGTCGGATTTGCCAACAAATCTCAACAGAGACTCAGTTGGAAGTGTGGGGAGCATTTTCATCAGTAACCCACCCGAACCATGAGTGCAATAGCTGAAGGGCATGGATGGAGCAGGTTGATGGCCTGGTGAGAAGCTCCCTAGAGGGCATTTTTGCACAGCGAATTCAAGGAGCACGGGTGGCAAACTGTCGTGGGCATGTATGCTCTTTATCTTCAGCTCCAAAAGAAGTCATCACAGCTGAGGGGGTGCTTCTGCTGCTGGTGGTAATCTGATCAAGGGAGTGGCAGAGATGTCTAGGATAGTGATCAGACTCTATCGCTTGTCCTTTACAAGCGTTTTTGCAGGAAGGGCGCTTGCACAACACTGAGGGGGATGTCATTTGTGTGGAATCAGCAGCAGCCTCCTTGTATAAGGCATTCTGAGGGCAAAGGCAGAGAGATGTCCTACGTGGGGAGGAAGTGGTTTCGACACACGTTCTCTGTCCTGAAAACAAATGCCTCGGAATGTGGCGAGCTTGTGTTGAAACCACGTCCACCACATTTCAGAATATATGCTTGTGTTGGTACACTGAGTGCCCTAGGAGCAGATTCAGCCATACCCAGATAGTAAAAAAAGAGAAAAAAAGGTTTGAATGGGAAGGCAGCTGTGTCCTATTTGCCAGTCACAGTCAGGATGCAGCTTGAGCTGTCGTGGGCATGCCGCGTTGTTCACACTCTTGAAGCTGAAGTGCAAGCTGCTACAGGAGGCTGAGACCATGGGGGATCTCGTTATGAGAAAGCTGGAGAATGTCCATAATTCAAAGTAAATTAACACGTGATGAAAAGTAGTCATCATTTAGGCTTGATTTTAAGATGGGTCTGTAAAGGCACTGTTCAAAAACCAGCAGGCAATTAATATAAAACAGAAGGGATGCATGAATGTACATGCAAAGACTCAAATAGTCCTATTTAGGCTTGGGTCTTTGAAGTTAAATAAACATGCAAAGGGGGCACTAGCTTTGCCTCTCCATCACTGCCACTACTGCCCATGGATTGGAAGGCAACAGTCTGCAGCAGAGAACCTGCAGTACTCATGTAGCTCCTCCGAATGCAATGCAGAACTCTGAATTTCCACCGAGATAATACGTTGCAGGTACGGTTCTACTCTATCAGTTCTTGGTCTCATTTTTAAGAGTTCCAAAGTTTGAAAAAGCACCTATTTTTTTCCACAATGATACCTCGGAATTATAACAATCAGGCTTTAGCACCTGAAGTGGTCTTCGACTCCCATCACACCATCCATGACACTTATAAATAGAGGCTTTTATTGGTGAAATATGTATGTATCTCACAGCAGAGTGGCTGTATGGCATGCCGTATATCTATCTGTAGGATTTAGTGTTCAGTTTCTGAAACACTAGAGCACAATACGGAAGGAGGTGGAGGGTGTTGAAGAAAAGCATATTTAAAAATAAACCTAGATCTTAACACAATCAAATGTGATTTATAGCAAGTCTCTGTTTCTCTCTTTTCAAATTTAAGCACCAGCGCTGGGAGCTGTTCTTTAAGTTGCCACTATAAATCAAGGAGGACAGGCAAAACCCTTCCAAGACAAGGGAATACACTTATTGAATTTCACTTGCTCAGATTTCAAATTGATACTATTTACATACAAAACGTGATTTATTCATTGCAGATTTCCCCCATTTAATGTGTTGTTACTTTTCAAGCCTGGAACATATCACTGTAAATAAGAGCACTTGTACACTCAGGTGTTAGGAGATAGGCCTGTTGCACACAACACTCGGGATAACAGAGCCCTGAAATGTGAGCAGGCCATACAAGATACAGAATGTACTTGAGAGGAGTAACATTGTCAAAGGAAATCATCCCTCCAAATGCTTAAGTCGTATTAACAAGAACAAGATCATACACTAAGAACTGTGGAGAAAGCAAATTCTACTGCTGCACCACAGTGGAAACTGTGAAGTTAAGAGTTAGGTCCCAAGGTATGACCCAAGGCTACCAAATTACTAAAACTAAGCAGGTCTGGGTCTGGTCAGTGCCTGAATGGGACCCCCACATTGGAACCACATGTGTACCACTTTGGGTTTCAGGGTGGTAAGAAAGGTGGGATATAAATGTAATGAAATAAAATATACTTTGCTGTTGACCACACTACAATGACCCTCCAATGTGCCATGCTCTGCAGTAAACAACTACAAACACAGGTGTGAAATTTGTCCCATACTAGCTACCAGTTTGCTCCAAAGGAAGTCTTTTTATTTTGTTCATTTTGCTTTGGACTTGTACAGTGACTTTCATTCCACAGAATGGGATTAACCACACTATACTAGACACAGTTGAATTCAAGGCTTGTATCAAGCCTCCCCCGCCCCTGAAGTGAGGAGTGTGCTGTAGTGCATTGCATTGCAACTGTGATATAGTGCACATGCAGAAAGGAAGGCGCACTGAATTTTGGCCTTATACAAGGTGCTGCTGAAATTTTAAAGACCCAAGTCTTTCCGTGCTTGTATCCTAACACTTTGGGGGTTTGGGGTTTGCTTGTTTATTTGTTTGCTCTTGTACTGGGAGGTGTCAGATTTGTTTCCAGTGAAACAGAATTGCTGTCAAGAGCAATTGTTCCTGCTGGTCTAAGCCTGAAAGCATAGGAGCCAACTCCTAGGGTCTGAGGTCCCTTTGCCCCCTTGCCATTCATATGGTGTGTGTGCTGCATCTTGTTATTTATTGTGGAGAGCGGGGCTTACCTGAGCCCCCTCAATATTTTATTCAAGCTGGCATTCCTGCTGGAAAGCCAATTAAAAATCCAGGAATCTAATCAGGAGTACAGATGATGCTATAAAGAAGAGTGTGCCTGTGCATGTGCAGAATGCAGTTCCATCTACTAGACTAGAGACAGGATCAAGATAAGCTCAGACCCTCCAAGTGTCCCTATCTTCCAGGGAGAGGCCTAGATTTACAGAAGGTGTCCTGGTTTGATCCTGGAATGCCCTGCATTTCTTTAGCACGCCCCTATTTTCATCAGAGAGATGTTGGCGGGTATGTCGTAGCCTGATAACAATCGCACACCTTTCTTTTGAGAACCAAACAACAACCAAACACTTTGTCCTTCTTAAGTCCTGCGTTTTAAGTGAACTGGGGCACTTTTTGTACTAACAAACACATGGGGAACGCTTCGTTGCAGCAGCAGCAGCAGCAGCAGTGGTAACCCCATTATCTTGATTTCCAGAACTGGACAGGCCAGGACTGGAAAAGCGAAAAAAGTCAGCACAAAGCCCAGGTCCCCCCAGGTGAATGAATGGAGCCAGCCGCGGCCAGCGTTTGCGAGCTTCCTTTGTGGTTCCCGCCCCTCGTTCCAAGGCGGGCACGTAACAATCCCAGATCCCAGTCTCTCCCTGCACGTCCGGCACTGCCCGGGAGCTTTTTCGTGCGCTGCGTTGGATCCCGCGTGTTCCCAGCGCGTGTCCTCGAGGGATGGCTGGGGGAGGCGGCGGCGGCGAGAGAGAGAGGGAGGAAGCGAGGAGGGCGGGAAGGAGGGAGGCGCTGGGCGGGGGAGGAGGCGCCGCTCGCTCCCCGTGGTACGTGTGCACGCTCCCGAGCGGCATGTCCTTGCTCCTCGTATCCGGCGGCGTGTGGCGCGAGCATGGCATTTCCCGCGTGGAGCTCGGGCCCGGCCAGAAGCGGCATGCCGCCGCCGTGGTGAGGCGATGCCGCCCCGCCGGCCGGGAGCGGGATCTGGTCTTGTGCGCAAATCATGGCCTCCGGCGGGGAAGCGGCCGAGCAGCAGCCCCCGGCGGCCGCCCAGCTCCGCGGAGACTCAGTAGAAAGCATGAGGAGGATTTTCATCCGCCACCCGCCCGGGAGCCGCGAGGAGGGGGGCGTAGAGGAGCAGCCCGCTGGGCCGGCGGCAGGCCCCCTCGGAGGCCTCCTGTGCCCCGCCGCGAGCTCGGCGGAGGCCCCGGGCGTCGAGGGCGCTTTGCCCTCCGCCGGCTCTCCGCCTCCCAGCAAAGCTCCTCTCCGGGAGCCCCGCAGAGATGCGCAGAGGCTAGTGTTACACTACGTGGTGCCTTGCATGAACGCCTATGGCTTGTGCATAGTCGACCACTTCCTGGGGCACAGGATGGCCGAGAAAATCTTCCAAGAGGTCCTGGCTTTGCACCTGAGTGACAAATTCCAGGACGGCGCCCTGGCGAGCCAGAAGGCAGGCGGCGGCCGAGCCATTCGCGGGGACAAGATTTTGTGGGTTGAGGGCAGTGAGCCGGGCTGTGAAAATATAGGCTACCTCCTGAAAAGAATGGATAAGCTCATCATGTACGCAGATGGCAAGCTGGGGCGCTACAAAATTAGAGGAAGACACAAGGTTAGTAGCTTGCAAGCATCGAGGACCCTCGGGGTCCGCCCCGACCGAAGTTCACTCCGGGCTCCTCCGGAGTTTCTGATCTCCCTCTCTGCCATTTCATGCACTCTTCCGAGTCTTAACCACGCAATTCCTGGCCGCTCTGCTACAAGCTGCAACTTGGGCTTGGCATTTGGTCCACCCGTCCAGATCCTAACCGTAGTTCGATCGCTTTGTGAAACAACTTTTAAACCGGGTAGCCTTCACAGCCTGGCAGCCCACGTGGGATTTCCTAAATCCACGAACTGGAGAAGTAGCGGGTGCGTGTGTATGGCGGGGGGTAACCTCACTACGCTTAAAGACACAATTTCCTTTTTTTTGCTTTTCCGCCTTCATCAAAAGTTTCCGGTTTGTGAGCTAGTTTCAAGGAGAGCAATACTGTACATATATGTGTGCGTGTATATAATATAACCCTGAACATCTTTCTTTAACGACTCTCTATAATCTTTATATTGTTAATTGCTGAAACGAAAGTTATCTTGTCAGGCTATGAGAGTGGGCATATTTTCCTAGCTTTTAGGAGAAGAGGAATGAGACTTAGAATCCAGGTGGTGACAAGTCAGCGAGCGCTTTTTAAACACATAATCTGTAATGGGAGGCTTTTGAAAGCCGGGAACTGGTATTCCGCACGCATGATCTTGTTTGCAAAGCGAATTCCAGCTCTACAATATGTTTTGTCAGCAGATGATCAGGTGTGAAAAGGGGGGAGGATGTCTTGTAGTAGGAGAGGGAGAGAAAGAAAAGATGGGGATAAGCACTTGTAAACTCGCTCCCCATCCCTATACTGTAGCATTAAGTTGCCAAGAGGAACTCAACTGCCACTTAACGCCCTTATACCCCCCTCCGTTTGTTTACATTGGCTCGTAGTATGTGACCGTAGTAGAAGCGTACATGCTAGGGGAGAATTCCTCAATGGCGGAGGCCACACCCACTCCGAGTTGTAGGCGGCGCAGGACAAACCATAAGCCGCGCCTCCTCCAGACACGCGGCTTTTCCTCTCCTCCCTCTCCCCCACGCCTTGATTCCAGCCGTGAACCCTACGCGGGTTGGATGCTCCCCGCGAAGCCCCGCCTCGCCTCCCTTTTGATTGGCTGCCCTCACGTTCCACATGGCTGCGGGTAGGCGCAGGGCGAGATTGTCCCCGGGACGGGGCTCCACCCACGTGGCGCTCGCCGCAGAAGTAGGAACACATTCTGCACGTAGCAGACGTATTAATCAGAGAGGGGCCATCTGCTGCCTCGTTGAAATAAATTGAAAGGAGTTTGCAGGACTCGGCACCAAAAGAAAAAAAAATTAGGGGGAGTGATCACATCAGCAATTGCGGGGTGTTCACACACTGGTCTCCCGGCCTTAAAGCTGGTAGAAAAGCGCTGCTTCAGCTTCCTTTTTCAGCAACTGCCTATCTGCCAAGGTATTGGGTGGAGGTCAGTACGCAGAAGGCGTGCAGCCACCGTTCACTTCATTAGCGAGCCTTGTGTCGCCCAGGGGTTGGGAGAACCCGAGAAGGTGACTGCTGACTGCGCTGAAGACAAAAGTACGACTTTAGCCAAACTTTTGGGCACGCCGGTTTCTCTGACTTGCCGGACACTGATTTGCTCTGCTCGCTTCTCCCAAGAGTTAGGCAACGCTGCTGGCGCGTGTGGCTGATTCAGTGTGTTAGCATCGCTGATAGAAACCAGGTCTCCTGGCGCGCTCTCCGCCGCTTGGCTTGCGGCTCTTGACTTTCTACTACAAGGGGCGAAATCAGTCGGGTTCATTAAAATGCCACTGGGACATATCATGAGATTAGACCTAGAGAGAATTGCCTTGGACTACATAGTGCCTTGTTTGCATGACATTGGTTTTTGCTACCTGGACAATTTTTTGGGCGACTTGGTAGGAGACTGTGTCCTGGAACGTGTGAAACAGATTCATTATAACGGGGAGCTGCAGGATGGCCAGCTAGCCGGCAAGCGCAATGGCATCTCCAAAAGACACTTGAGGGGAGACCAGATAAAGTGGATCGCAGGCACTGAGGAGGGATGTGAGGCCATCAACTTTCTCTTGTCACTGATAGACAGACTGGTTATGTACTGTGGAAGTAGACTTGGCAAATACTATGTGAAAGAGAGGTCCAAGGTAAGAAATTCAAAGGGGAAAGTAGCTACTAACACTTCTAATGTAATGGGGACTTTTAATTTAGGAGCCATTCCTGAATGTTTGGATTATAAGGGGGTTAATACCCTGATTTGCTTTCATACTGATGCTGGGTTTAATCTTTCCATCATAAACTGCAAATACAGGTAACCGATAACAGGGATGGTTTTTATGATTCTCCACCCCAAGTTAAAATCCTAAAAAAGTTTATTGTGAATATGCTCCTTTGCAATCAACTGGATTTACTTACTGGTTTAAGAATTTTTCACTTTTTCAGTGCAGCATGTGAATGACAATAATTCACACTGGGGCATCCAACTTGGTTTAAGTGAGATTATAACAATGTAATTGGCTCTCTTGTCTCCTCCTAGAAGTGGAAATGCAGGGTGTTGCATTTATGAGGAATTTGTTTTTAACTATTGCTAATAATAATTGCAATATAGCATCGATTATACACCTGTAGAAGAGTTTCCTAGAACTACATTGGCAATTCAAAATGATTTTGAATGGTGCCAAAAGTTTGTATAAATCCATTGCCTAATTAGATTATCCTTGCTTTCCTGTCACTTTCCACTAAGCTCCAGGTAGGGTTCTTGTGGTGGACATATGCTGAATGCTTGTCAGGCTCCTGAGCAGCTTACGGTAGCTTGTCTTTAGAAAGGTAATAAAGTTAATCCCTAATTTATGCACATATGTACCAGCAGAGGACACTGCACGCTGAGTAAATAAACAAAATCCACAGCAATTAATAAATTAATTTATGCTGAAAAGTGGCCGAAGTGTGGGCCCATGCATAAACTCCTTTTGGTTTGCATTGATCAAACTGATTGCACAGCTTCAACCTTCTGTTAGCAATTAGTTTCATACAACTTAAGCCTTTGTATGTCAGAAGCAAATCCTATTGAGCTCGGTGGAATTTCAACTTACTCCCTGGTTAGTGGAGTTAGGATTGCAGCTGTGGAATGTGAAACATATCTGGAAGTGACAACAAAAATCCTGATTAAATGGCCATGAGAGGACGTTCTATAACAGTAGTTAGATTCAAAATAAAAAAAATTCCTTCAGTAGCACCTTACCGGTAAAGACCAACTAAGTTTTTATTTTGGTATGAGCTTTCGTGTGCATGCACACTTCTTCAGATATTTCGTGCATGCACACGAAAGTTCATACCAAAAAAAACAACCTTAGTTGGTCTTTAAGGTGCTACTGAAGGAATTTTTTTATTTTGCTTCGACTCAGACCAACACGGCTACCTACCTGTAACTAGTAGTTAGATTGATTTCCTTCTTCCTTAGTTTCAGACTTCATTGAAAGCACCAGGTAAATTATTTCATTGCTTTTGCTTCCTTCCCCACCACTCAAGAGGTAAAGAAGTTAAATAATGTCATGCATATGTTCAGTTGAACAAAAGCAGTTTTGACAAAAAGCCAGCACATTACCTAGTTTTTGAAAAGTTATTCGGGACTTTCTTCCTCACTTCTGTGTTGCTCATTATTCCAGCATCCTTCATGCTAATGAATGAATAGTTTTACCAGAACTCAACTTTAGGTAGTGACTAACCCCACAGAAGTGTATCTGTAACTCTGCTATAGGCTTAATTATTTACAGTACAATCCTATGCCTGTCAGAAGTCTCATTGATTCAAATGAGGCATACTTCCAGGTAAGTGGGTATGGGATTAAAGTATTTGGTTGTGTGCAACTAACTTTGAATCAGAGTAGACCCAGTGATCCATTGCTGTTAACATCTGAGTCAAAGTTAGTTGACTACAACCCCATGATTCACAAATAGGACTTCCAACAAAATATTGCAGTGTGGACTGGGTCTATTCAGAGTTCCAGACAACAATGGCCTTTTGCAAGACACTCCATTCCCCCTGGTTTTGTCTTCCCAGTCAGCCAGTGTACTATGGCCACCAAGCATGCTCAGTGAGCTAGTTGGGGTTTCCCCCTCCTCTTAGAGTTTTTTTTTGGGGGGGGGTATTTTACGTTTTTGTGTTTCAGCAAACCTCGGGACTCTGCTAAACCTCTTATGTATTGATGCATTTAGGCTACAGTCTAATGAGTTTGCTATTAGCATATAGAATTCTTAGAATTGCTAGTGTTTATCACAGAAGTAGAAGTTAAACTGAGTTAAAAGTGATCACCCATCACTCTGACTGCTAGTAAGCATAGCCACAATCTGTGTACAGTTTTAGCTATTTACGTACAGCTGTCTTAAGGTGGTGATTGTAAGCATGCTTACTAGGGAATAAATCCTGGCTGAATTAAATAGGACTTGTAAGCAAAGATGCTTAGAACCATGGAGCACAGGAGATGGAACATCATGGGGGAATGAATATGGAAGAGAAATCATAACATACATTGCAGCCATGGGAAGTTATATACTGTATTCATGTATGTTAGAAGCTGATTTAAGCCTCAGACTTGAAAATAATCTATGGTCACAATGATTCATACACTTACCTGGAGCCAAGTCCCATTGAACTCAGGTGGACCACTTCTGAGAAGATGTGCATAGGATGACACTGTAAGTTGTAGTCCAAAACATCTGGAGGGCCGAAGTTTGGGGATGCCTGCTCTAACCACTATAACACACAGGCTCTCCGTTTAAGATTGTTGCTTTAGACCAGGCACCCCCAAACTTTGGCCCTCCAGATGTTTTGGACTACAGTTCCCATCTTCCCTGACCACTGGTCCTGTTAGCTAGGGATCATGGGAGTTGTAGGCCAAAACATCTGGAGGGCCAAAGTTTGGGGACGCCTGTTTTAGACTGTAAGCTGATAACATACTTAGGTGTAAGTCCCATTGAACTCAAATGAGGAAGGGCTACAGCTGTACCTAGGGGTTGATGAAACCCCTCCAGGGTCACAGGCCCGTGTGTGTGTGTGTGTGTGTGTGTGTGTGTGTGTGCGCGCGCACATACAATATTCAACTGTCTGGTGTTTGAGTCCTACCACACCAACTGGAGTGCCCCTCTCCAGCTCTGCACCTGCTTTTCCTGCAGAAGGAATTTGCTGGGATCTCCAGCATAAAAAGCTGGTGCTGCAGGAGGGACAGAATAATGCTAATATAGTCTTCGTTGCCTTTCCGAAGTTTTCTCACATCAACTTTGTTTATAAAGTCTGGACTGACCTGCTTCTGTATAGGGAGCAGTGCAAGCCTAGTCGTGCCCACTCTGAAGTATGTCCCACTTGGAATATACGAAGTGGCCTTATACCTTGGCCCATCTAGCTCACTATTACCTGACTAACAACAGCTCTCCAAGATTTCAGGCAGGAATCTCTCCCAGCCCTACCTGGAGATGCAGACATGCGTTAGTTTTCAGTAAGGTTGATGTCAACTTCCCCAGTTACATTATGCGTCCGCGTTTTGCATGTCACACAAAGTTTTAGTAGAAGTAGAAGTGAAGAAGAAATCCCAGTCCAGTTGAAGGGAAGTCCTCTTGGCTGCTTGAAATCTTGACAAATCAAAGTGAGGCGTTTGTATAAAACTAGGGATAGCAACTAATCCTTATGGTAAATGTCTGCTACTCCCAAGTATTCAGGCCAAAGAAATATTTACATGCAGGCATCATTTCAATCAGAAATTGCATATGAAAGGCAGACAGCTTGAAACATTGTGCTGCTAAAAGTAAACACTACTGTAGTTCAGGGGTGCAGCTAAAATTCACAGTACCTCACAAGGTAGTAATTTCCACAAGCAAACTAAAGTAGAATTTAGCTCCTGTTATCACCAGTGACACAGTGGTCCTGCCTTCCAATGTGTGCTCCATGCTATCTATATCACAGTTAGGTTTTCATTCCCATCCCATCTCCGGCACTACCATGCAATTTGTCATTGTTACTTTAAACTTTCAAAAACTCTGAACAATAATCCAAACCAGGCTTGGGTACTCCTCCCTGTCTCTCCCCTTTCCTTCTCATGATCTCATTCTCTATTTATTTATTTATTTGTTTATTAAATTTCTATACCACTCTACATCCAGGGAACACTGGGGAGTTTACAATATAAAAACACAAAAATACATAACATAGTAACAAAAAACAATCACACACACACACACGCAGGGTTATAGATGGTTTAATTCAGGCATAGGCAAACTTGGCCCTCCAGATATTTTGGGACTACAACTCCCATCATCCCTAGCTAACAGGACCAGTGGTCAGGGATGATGGGAATTGTAGTCTCAAAACCTCTAGTGGGCCAAAGTTTGGGGGTGCCTGGCCTATGCCTGGTTTAATTACATGCAGAAGGTCCCAGGTTCTGTCTCTGGTTAAAGGATTTCAGGTTGCAGGGCTGGGAAAGATCCCCAAGAGCTGCTGCCAGGCATAGTAAACAATATTGAGCTCGATGAGCCAGTGTTCCAAATCAGTACCTGGCACTTTTATGTGTTATGTGTCCATTATCCCATCATTACCATCAATTTCAGTGGAGCTGCTTTGGAAAACTTGTTGGTTGGTTCATAGGGGTTTATGTTCATGTCCACAAGTGTGTCTAAGTAAGGCTTGACCTGATAAGAAAACAATCTTACTCAAGACTCTAGCTTGCTCCTTATCATAGTTGAGTATTGGGAGCTTAGCTTGGTGAGCCACATCTGTGCCTTTTCTAATTCCCAAGACTTACTAGCCCATTTTATAAACCTTTGCATTGCTCTTTTGGCATATTACAGCAGGAAAAACCTCACTGCGCCTGTGGTACTGCAACGGTCTTTGACACTGTACTGTGCAGCTGTTGCAGTACCCCAGCACATGTGTGTGTAGGTCCAGAGGTTGTCTCCATAGGTGTTTCTCCATTGACAGAAGGCACTTTGATCTAGCAGAAGCTTTCCTCGGCTGTAGGAGGAGGCTGGTGATTTCCTCCAATTCCCCTAATCCCTGCATCTGTTCCAAAAACATGGGATGCTTCAGAGCAGCATGGGAGGTGATGCTAGGGATTGCAGGGGAGCAGGGAATCAGCAAAAGTACCTCCTTCTCTGTTCCACAGGCAGAAGTCTTCACTGGTGTGAGGGGCACCATTGAATGCATACCTTGGAAATAGGCACTTAAGCACTAGTTCAGGGGTCCCCAAACTACGGCCCCCGGGCCGGATGCGGCCCAATCGGCCTCCCAATCCGGCCCGCGACGACCCCCGCTGCCGCCGCCCGCTCTTACGACGCGCGGCGCGGCGACGATCTTAAAAATCAGCAAAAAATCGCCGAAAATCCTTTGTGCGCATGGGCCTCTCCCGACCCAGAAGAGGTCATTTCCGATGCACTTCCGGGTCGGGGGAGGCCCATACGCATGCGCACAAGCGATTTTCGGCGATTTCTTCCCGACCGTGTGCGTGTGCGCATGCGCACGGGCGCGCACTCCCCGCCCTCCGGCCCGCCGCGCGGTCGGCGCGGCGGGCACCGGCCCACTGCGCGGTAAGTCTGGGGACCCCTGCACTAGTTGGTGTTACCTGTTTATTGCAAGGGGTTTTTTTGTACTACGGTACCTTTCACTATAAACATCCAGAGCATAGCAAGTCCTAGAGCTAAATGATCAGTGCATATTTCTGTGGACATAAAGATCTTTTGTTCAAAGTCCGAGGTCAAAGCTTTCTGTAAATGGAAAGTGCTTCCACCAAAATAAGATAGTGAGGATATAAAAAGTTGGAAAGTTTCCTCCTCAAAGAATATGGAGCAGCAGTTTGTCTTCGTGTAAAAAAGCCACAGATTTTAACTAAAAAACAGAGTGAGTTTGTTGGCACAGAGTGCTGCCCTTGTGTGGGGGGGAAAAAAAGTGAGTGGGCTGCCATGACTGAAAAGCAGGGTGGAAACTGTTGCCAAGACCATTGATTTTATCACTTTGTATATCTTGTGCTCATTTTTAATCTATGTATGTAACTATGTAACCTTAGGACAGAATTGTTAAATTGTTGTTCATTGGACCTCTTCATGTGATTATACAATTTTTGTATACATTTTTAAATCTGTTTATTTCTATCATTTCGTTCCCTTCTTGGGGATCGAACATATTCAATGAAGAGCAGGCTATGAATACTGTCCAGTAAATAAATAAAGGTGATTCTCTCAAACAAGCAATCCTTCAGTGCATGTCTGAAGGGGTACTGGCTGCTTCAAATGCCCTGCCGAACATTTGAATGAATTCTGAAGTGGCATCTGTGTTACAAAGGCCTGCTTTGTTGGCAGTGCAGATGGACTTGAGGTGAGCATAATGCACACATTCTTGTTCAGATCTGTATCAGCATGTACCTGAAATGACTGGCATGTGAGAAACGCCTAATGCAGCATTAAGTCCTGAACGATCCCATAGCCTCTTTGTGGTAGTCTACTTCTAGTACTGCTCTTAATATTGTCTTGAAATGGTTCCTCTGCTATCAAGATACAGGAAAAGTAATGAATATGCACAGGGCTGGATCTGAGAAATCTGGCTGCCTAGCATGGCGTGATGAAAGCAGCACAGCCTCTGCCACTTGCACAGCTAAGCTGAAAGGTCGGAGGGGAGGCAAAACCTTGCTCCACACTACGCTGCGGTAATTTTGTCTGCCTGCACCTTCAGCTGGTAGAGTAGGAAGGTCCACAGTGGAGAAGTGATGCTGGCATCAATCCATGGAGGTGATTTAATTTAGTCAGAGGAGGATCTGCCCCATCACATTGTGGGTTTAGATTGCTGTTAGTTGCACTTGGGTGACATTGAAATCAGTGGGACTTCACTTGCGCATGACTAACTTTCCACGTTTGATGGTATCTTACCGTAAGTGCATCTAAAGCTATGGTTTCCCCAGTAGTGATGTATGGAAGTGAGAGCTGGACCATAAAGAAGGCTGATCGCCAAATAATAATAATAATAATAATAATAATTTATTATTTATACCCCGCCCATCTGGCCGGGTTCCCCCAGCCACTCTGGGCGGCGGCAGAGTGGCTGATGCTTTTGAATTATGGTGCTGGAGGAGACTCTTGAGCAGGGGTCCCCAAACTTACATTGCCGAGGGCCAGTGCGCCAGTGCTGATCGCGCTGCGGGCCGGAGTGCGCGCCCACGGGCCTTAGTTTGGGGAAGCCTGCTCTTGAGAGTACCATGGACTGCAAGAAGATCAAACCTATCCATTCTGAAGGAAATCAGCCCTGAGTGCTCACTGGAAGGACAGATCCTGAAGCTGAGGCTCCAATACTTTGGCCACCTCATGAGAAGAGAAGACTCCCTGGAAAAGACCCTGATGTTGGGAAAGATTGAGGGCACAAGGAGAAGGGGACGACAGAGGACGAGATGGTTGGACTGTTCTCGAAGCTACTAACATGAGTCTGACCAAACTGCAGGAGGCAGTGGAAGACAGGAGTGCCTGGCGTGCTCTGGTCTATGGGGTCACAAAGAGTCGGACACGACTAAACAACAACAACAAGTGTGACTAGCTTAGCCTGGTTCCAATACATAATGACTCTGTCTCACTGTTGCAGCTGTATTTATCTCAGTTAAGGAAGTCAGGAACTACTATTACTATACATGAAGTCACATAAAAAACATGAGTTCCAGAAGTGCAAACTTATTTCTGTTCTGGGCCTGAAGCATAAGTAGCAGCATGATTTATTACTGGGTTGTTGAAGAGCACCGCCTTTGGAACTAAAATTGTTTATTATAGGTTACAAAGGATTTGGATGATACTTGCATAGCAGCATGCTTTGCAATTAGTTTACAATGGAACGTCTGATGAAGACTGCCATCCTGGAAAAATATGCATAATTTGTCTTTCTTTTTTTCTAATGAAATGCACATGTTCTGGCATAATGGCTGGGCTCAAATCTGTTCTCCTGGCTAACTGCCAGGATGCCCAGTGTTCATCAGACTGGGTCGAGAGCCACTGGAATTGTAAATACAACAGACAAGTCATTTTATGATATCGGACAGAGGAATTCAGCTTTGGCAGAGATCCTGGAGCAGTTGCCATAGCTGTGTGTCAGAGCTGATCTTTAGATCTATGTTTATCAAGCAAGATTAGTTAGCCTGGTTCATTATACAGTGGTACCTAGTTACGAACTTAATTCATTCCGGAGGTCTGTTCTTAACCTGAAACTGTGCTTTTGCTAATGGGGCCTCTTGCTGTCGCTTTGCCGCCGGCACACGATTTCCATTCTCATCTTGCGGCAAAGTTCTCAACTCAAGGTAACTCTTCCGGTTAGCGGAGTTTGTAACCTGAGGCGTTTATAACTTGAGGTACCACTGTATATAGGAATAGAGTTTTTGTAGTCTTCTTCATAGTCAAGACATTAAAACTCTGCAGTTTGATACACCTTTGCATTCTGTTTTTTTATGCAACAGCATTCCCTTTATGCAACTCTATTCCACATACAGCTTTCCAAAGTTAGGTATTGGGTTTCTATAAGGTGATTTAGAAGGCAGGGCTGGCCTTACCATTCGGCTGGCCCTTCTCAGGGGCAGATGCTGACAAGAAGTGACGGAGGACTGGGCTGTGTGTGCCACATGGCCTGCCTTGTGCCCCTAAGCTAGCCTGTCGCCTTCGGGTGTGGTGGAGGATGCTGTCCCATTGCCAATGTCGTAGTAAGATTCTGCTGGTCCCATTGGTTTCTATACGTAGAATGTGGGAGGAAGGCGCCTTTGGGAAGCAAAATGCCTGTAGCCAGTTTTGAAAGACTGTTTGATTTGGATACAGGAGACCTATATTCAAAATTTTGAACTGCTATGGAGTTGTGTTCAGCACAATGCCAATATGCATGGTATTTAATGTACATTGCATAAGCAGCTCCATAGGCTTAATTTGGACAGATAAAAAGAAAATGGGAAGAGAAGGCAGGACAGTGGACAAATGTGCTCCTCTCAGCTTGGCCTTTCTCACGGGTTATTGTGGAAGATGTATTCAATTATAATTGTACAAGGATCTGTACATTTGCAATAGAAACGATGATTAGATATAATCCACGTAGGTAGTCTGTGTACTAATTTTAAGGATAATTTGTTCTCTTTAAATTTTGTTCCATGGGCACAGAACTAATTGGAGGGCACACAGTGAAGTTATTGTTATTTTTTTAAAAAAAATGAATTTAGTTAGTATCCAAACAATCAGATTTGGTTAATGAAGAATGCTGTTCCAGAAACATTTGTATGAACCATGATGGTCCATGAGCCTGTCACCCACTTATGTGAATGAATGAGGGCAGTGGTGTAGAAGAATCTAGATTGCCCAAATATAACCATCTAATTTCAGGGTGTGGCCTCCCCAACTTGCTCCATGCCCACCAGAATGTTACTTGAGGATAACTAAGTCACCAACTGTCCCAGCATTCTCAGTGCCTACTCCCACCAAACCATGCACGGTCCTTTTGTTACCATTTCAAATTATACTCAAAAACATATGCCCCCCCCCACTCTGATCTAGGATATGGAGCAGTTTCTTTCTGCTCCTATTGGGTCCAAGCCATAGGTTGCCTACCGGTAGGTTGCTTCAGCTGAAGCATGAAGTCACTGGACTTTTTCTATCTGCTTCACTGCTTTGTTTTAAAACCAGGTTGTTAATCAGGGCCCCTAATCGGTCACATTGTAATTGACATTGCCGATTCTTCTTTTCTGCTTCCTGTAAAAAGGTATTGTGTAAATTGCTTAAACTCTATGTGACCTTTTCCTGTGAACTAAACAGAGAATATGCCTTTTGCTCTTAGTCATCATGGACTCTTGAATGCTTGTAGGAGCTGAATTTTCATATGCCCAGGAGAACTTAATTATGAAAATATAATGGCAGTATGTTTCTAAATCCACAAGGAAATGCAAATGCAAGGGGGTAGATATGCAGGGCAGAATTTTCAGGGTCTGAAATTTCTCGCTTCAATCCCTTTCCCCAAGCCATTCTCTTAGCCCACGGTCTTGGTAGTCTTGTTTCTAGTTTTGGAGCTCAGCTGGTGGGCGGCTAGTTCTTCCAAGACCTGTGTTTGATACATCACACAGCCCTTACCAACAGTCATTGGCGGAAGGAGGTTGTGGACTCTCCTTCATTGGAGGTTTTCAAGCAGAAGTTGGATGGCCATCTGTCTTGGATGTTTTAGTTGAGATTCCTGCTTTGCAGGGGGTTGGACTAGATGACCATTTAATGAAGAGCTATCAAGTATTTATTTTCATGCAAACTGTCCCAGGTATTCAGCCTTGGCAACTCCAGATAGACCTGGGAGAAGTTCATTGTCTGAAACCTTGGACAGTTTCCGAGTGTACAGAGTAGCACTACTGACACGTTAGTATAATAATATTGTCATGCACTTTTAGCTTCAACCATGACATTGCCCCTATTTGTGTCACGCACTGTGTCTGTAAAGAAACCCTGGTGTGTGTGAGCTGCTTCTCAGTTGAGGCTCCACACCATTGGGGCATATGCACAACCAGCTGCTCTGATCATGTGGAGCCCCCTACTCCTAAGGAGCTCATATTTTGGTTTTTAGTTGTTGCAGGAAGCAGGGCTGATGTCAGGGGTGTGGCTAAAATGTGGCTCTGCTCCAAGTCAACATGCCATTGCAATCCACACGAGCAGTGTGTGGATAGGTCTAATATTGCGCTCGATGGACTAGTGGCCTGATTTGGTATAAGGCAACTCCCTATCCCTGTGTTCCAAAACCAGCATAATTTGCTTATATGTTTTAATGCAATTATTTTCACCCCCAAAAATGTGTGGGGTTTTTTTTAAATGAATAATGCATTAAAAATGTCCCTAATGAATGGAAAGGCATGGATGTTCATTACACTGATTGATGCAGGCAAGTGCGTCTGCTGAAAGGCAAACCTGTTTGTTTGCAGAAGGAATTCCAGGTGTCTAATTGAGTTAACAATTTACTTTGGTATCTTTATTTCCTTCTAGAATCAGCTGCTCCAGTAAATGTCATTCTTCAAAAGCTTATGGGCAAGAGGGAATGAAAATGCAGGTCTTGCTAGGGGCTCCAGTTTATGCATAGATCTTCCATCTTGGGTCAGACAGAAAATTAATCGTATGTTAGCAGGAAGTTAAATTAATGAATAGTTCTGCTATTATAGGTTCTGATTTTGCAGTCTGTGTTAAAAGTATGGATGCTGTCGGCAGCTTGAATGGAAAGCTGTGCCAACCCTGCTTGCATTGCTTTGCATTGATGTTCCTGTGCCTCTTGCCTGTATTTTGCTTCCTAAGCGCTCTGTCCCTGATCAGCAACCCACAGCCACTGCTTGTTCAGAAACCCCTGCAGAAAACACCCATTCCCTGTCTGAGACCCTGGAGAGCTACTGCCAGTCAGTGTCAGCAGTACTGTGGTACCTTGGTTCTCAAACTTAATCTGTTCCGGAAGTCCTTTCCAAAACCAAAATGTTCCAAAACCAAGGGGCGCTTTCCCATAGAAAGTAATGCAAAATGGATTAATCCATTCCAGACTTTTAAAAACAACCCCTAAAACAGCAATTCAACATGAATTTTACTATCTGGTAACAAGACCATTGATCCATAAAATGAAAGCAATAATCAATGTACATATTGCAGTCACACAATCAATCAATCATTGGCTGGACTGGGTTCCACACAGTCACAAAAACAAAAGAGCTGCAAAAACTAAAACGCAAAATAAAAAGTGAAAAACCAGGCAGACCTCAGTGTAACACTCAAAATGGAGCACATTCAGCTTCTGCAAAAAGTTCACAAACCGGAACACTTACTTCCGGGTTCCAAGTTGTTTGAGTACCATGGTGTTTGAGAACCAAGGTACCACCATACTGAACTAAATGGACTAATGGTCTGACTTAGCTTCCTATGACAACTTATTTTTGTTGTTGCAACGAAAATTATAATTCTTCAGTTTTGTTAATTAAAATTAGATATTATACAAACTAGTATTGAACATGCATGCATTGTAGTTTGCATAACTGCTTGTAGGCACACCCTTTGATCCAGAGAAATGCGCTATTTGGTTTCCCATTACTTTTGCCTTTGTTTTTCAAACAGCAATATCTTATGGGCGGTGCTGCTGCTGCTGTTTGGAAAACAAAACCTTCACCCCCTTCGCATTTGGGCCAACTCTTCTTCTTGCTCTCACGGACGTGCTGGAACACAGGCATTATTTCGTAACAGGTTTCGTTGAAACTGCTGCGACTTCCTCCCATGTAAATGGGACTTAATTCCACTGAATACGTGCTGGATCAAGGTCTGATGCCAGCACTCATTTGTAGCAACAAAAGCAATTTTTTTGGCTATAAAAACCGATTACTGCCAGCTAATATTTTCATCAAAATAATCACTTTGCTGATTACAGTGTTTAGTTATGACTGTGTGCTTGGCGGCATTCGACTTAAGACTAGAGTCTGCTTTATTGCCTGAGATACATATAGGTAATGCTGCTAATTGTATTGCAATAGCGCCCGGGATGTAGTATAGATGAGGGACCGCATTGTATGAAGCACTCCACAAAGAGATTGGGAGATAGATAGGCAAGCCGGCATGCTTTGTGCTCACGGTCTGATTCTGTAAGCATTTAAACAATTGTCAGACACTTAACTATGAAGCAAGGCCTTGATGTGATAAGCTCTAATTGGCCTGGGGGCAGCGGATGGGGGGGAGACTTCTGCTTGTTGAGACCTTGGCTGATAGCAGAGTTTCTTGAAAGTTCCTGTAGGCCTTCAGGGGACTCTCCTGTGAAGTGTGGGCTTACGCGGCCCATGGAAACAAAAGATGAATGTCGTAAGTAGGAGCTCCATTCCTTCCTACCCACATAGTGTAGTCTTGTCCATTTTGAAGGTTCAATTTGCTTGGGAGTATGAGGCATCGTGAAAACCCACCCCCAATTTACAGGCCAAGAAGCGATGGTTCAGAAGCAGCAACAATGAGAACAGAGTGTGCTGTTCTAAAGCAGACTTAGTGTAGGCTCCAGAGTTCAATGAGCTATAATAACTGCTGGCAGTTTTGACCGTGCTTCTTGTACCAGCACCCAACTCGGCTATTTCAGAGCAATTGGCTTCTTTAAAAGAGGATTAGACAAAAGGATAAGGCTATCAGTGGCTGCTAGACACAATGTTCAGCTTCCATTGTCAAAAGCAGGATGCTTCTTCTGCATGGTAGTTCCTGGGAATCACAAGTGCGGAGAGCAGTGTTGCAGGCAGTGTTCAAAATTCACCAGGCGCCAGGCACATTTTGCACCTGGCTGCCGGCCACTTGTGACCAAGTGAAGATGCCCGGACACCAGGATGGCGCCATATGGAGGTGCATGCCCGGGGATCCTTGGATCTTGACTGTTTTCACACACTAGCAACACCTCCTGTATAATTATATCTGCACAATCAGAGTGAATTCCAGGAACCCAAAAGTCTTATTGAAGAATACGACTTTCGAGCTATCAGGGTCAAAAATGGCAACTAGGCATTCCGTTTTGGCAATTATAACCCTGGTTGGCTGTTGCGAGAACAGGATACTGGAGTTAATGGGCCTGATTCAGCAGGCTCTTATGGTGTGTCTTCAGACTTAGTCCCCTTTGCATCCCATATCACTGGTCAGTGAAGCTGGCCTTGGGCACTCATTCCATTTTCTTCCGAACTCAAAGGGGAGAATGGGAGCCTTTTTCACTGGACTAACCTTATCATATTAGGAAAGTGTGGGAGAGATGTTCTCCCCACCCAAAAGAAGAGCTAATGGATCAGGCCACTGGCCCCTCTGGTCCAGCATCCTGTGGGAAGTCTTGTGGATGCTTTGCTTTACTGCTGCTTGTTCTAATGTGATATCTTTCTTTTCTTTTTAACCTGAGGTATGGCCTGTTCTCAAGTGCAGATGTAGCACGAGCACATAAAACATAGTCGTCTTTGCTGTCAGATGGTGGCAGCATCTCTCCAGGGTCACTGTCCAAAGGACAAAATACGTGTGTGTGTGTGTCCGTCCATTGGGGGGAAAACTATGTTCCTTCTTGGGTTGAGAGATTAATCCTCTTGCTTTCTTCGTGAAGCAGTTTCCAGCATGATCGATGAACTAGGAAATAATCAGGATTCCTCCATGGTAGGTTATACATCTTAAGACATTTATTTCCCATTGATTACACAGGTAACACCAATGTGCCATTGATATAAATCTCATTGCATTAGCAACAGACCTGACCCCCTATCTAGTCTAGAGTTGGATTTTATAGCATGGCTTGAACACAATCACTTTGCAAGTGAGGCAGGAGAGGTTTATTAACAATAAGCAATATGCCCGTCATTATGACGTGTAAAAAGGTCTTGTTTAGTCCACAGAGGTGACTTTCACCCATTTGCATTGTCCCCCCCCCCACTTTATAGGGGAGAAAGTAAAGGGTGCCCTTGAGGATGATACCAAGACTGCTTCTAACTGCATAGCCACAAACATACCTTTATCCTAGGTTCTGTTTTGTGGTCACCAGCCAAGCATTACTGTCTAGTCTCTAGAGCAGGCATCCCCAAATTTGACTCTCCAGATGTTTTCGGACTACAACTCCCACCATCCCTAGCTAACGGGACCAGTGGTCAGGGATGATGGGAATTGTAGTCCTGAAACATCTGGAGGGCCAAGTTTGGGGGGTGCCTGCTCTAGAGACTAGACAGTAATGCTTGGGCTGGTGTAAGATAAAATGGATTGGGGGGGAGAACCATGTATTCCTCCTCAAGTTCCTTGAAGGTGAAATATAAATGTAATTGATGATGATGATAGGTGGCTTGTATATCATTTGTGTTCTTTCTAACATTCATGGAGCTGCAGAAATGTGCAGTGTGTCACACAGAGATGAGATGTTATTTGAGTCCTTCCCATGTAAAGATATAACTGGTAAAGTAAATCCCATTGACATCAGTATGACGTATTTTCAAAAGAGGCTTATGGTTGGACCTTAAGAACATGGATGGAAAAAAGGCAAATAATGATGTCGGGGCTAGAATATATCACGGCTGTGGAACCCTGTGGTCTTTAAGGTAATTTTAGACCCCCAACTCTCATCAGCTCCAGCAACCGTGTCCAAAGTTAAGGGATGGTGGGAGGCAGTCCAACAATGTCTGGAACGCTGAAGGTTCCCCATCTTTGAGTGTTTGGAAGACTAGTAAGAAAGAGGATGCGGTGGCAGAAAAAACTAGATGGATCAATATACGACTCTCAAAAACCAGATGGGTTTTTGTGGAAGAAACTGAATTTTAAGGAAAGAAACTTTTAAGGAAAGAGAGTTAAAGTTGATTAATGCTTGTTATGTAAACTCATGTACTTTTCATACCTAAGCTTAGAAAGGAAAAAGCACACATCACCTCAGTTGTACCCATTGCCTGTACAATGAAACAGTCCGATTACTTTACACAGAGAAGGGAGGCCCAGTCCTTTCCCAGCAGCTGCTTCTTTAGTTAATTATGAGTGTGGCCATTCTCAGTTGCACAGGTACACATATTTTGCCATTTAAAGCTCGGGAACTTGGATCCACCTTTAAAAATAAAATAAAATACAAATTAACTGTTAGCCATGTGCATCATGCAATTGTTGGATAGAGCATTTTCCTAGAATAATTGTGAAGGCTGTGCAAATATGAACTTCTGTAGTTTCTTGTGTGCCCTTTACTATGTGCAGAATTTGGTGTCGGATTTTGGTATGTTCAGTAATCTTGGCCTGTGGCTAAAGTACTGTTTCAGGCATCATCCAATCTTGATTTGCTTTTGAACTCTTGCCACTAGCTTGTTGAAAAATCGCTTACTTTCCCTGGGTTCTCACCTCTGAAGTGTTTAATGATAATCAATCACAAGAAGCCCTTGGGAATTCCTTTGTACGTATATTGCTTCCTGAATCTGAATATTTCAAAGTCGAGCAATTGGATTGTCATTTTGTTCTTGCGGGTTTGTTTTTTCCCTTTGCATTTTTGTATTTTTCCCTCCGAGTTTCTGCTTTACTGAATTAAAACTCTGTGCACGTCCCATGATCCTTCACATCTGGAGAGTGATTGGCATGGGGTCAACAGAGACTACCTTTTTCTCTCTCCTCACCTGGCTGTTAACTGTGTGCCCTGAGCCTTCTAGTCAGTGATTCACTTCCATGGCATCCGCAGACCGCAGGTGAATCAGACATGACTTCATTTCGTAAAACAAAACATAAGAAATCTTTGATAATTTGTATTAACTGAGGAATATTCAGTAACAAAAAACCATTGCCATCATTTAGGCACATTCAGACCAATTGTTCCCACCCACCCCATATATTAATCTGTACTGTTACCTGGGAGCATCTGTCTCATATGGTGGAGCATCATATGGAGCATCTGTCTCACCTGGTGGAGTTCTCCTATGGAAAGTGGCCTAATGGAAGATACTCTAGTGATGTTTCAATGACACCTGGTCATTGGCCCCTTCCAGGCCTGCAGTTCTACTCAGAAGCAGATTGAAGCATGGAAATCTGCTTGCAATGGCTATCCCCTTCCTCCTAAGTAGAAATGCTGCCAGGGAATGGACCAGACATCACGAAGCATCCTCTTCCTCTTCCTCCTGGATTCATCTATTGGTGGGAATGGACCCTTGCAAAACAACATCAGGCCTATGGTTACGTAAAAATACACTCAACAAACACACAGGACGTAACCGGATATGCTCTTACAGTGAAAAATATATTTTATTTATGTATCAAATAGCTCATAGAGTTCAACAGAAATGACTCATAAAGTTCAACGGAGTAAGCAGAAGACCCACGAGGTCCACACATTTACTAGTATCTATTCCATCTTTGTATGTTCATAAAATCCAAAAAATCCTCATGGGAGCTTGCTACAGTTCCACAGAATCCTTTCACAGTCTAGAACCGGATCAGGGTCAGTAGTTTTTAAACATAGAACCTTATGTTGCCATCTCTAGGTATGCATATTTACTTTAAATGCTGCTCCAGAAGACATCAATTAATTGATACATCAGCTGTGCCAGTATTCTGTTGGGTGATTAATAAAACAGAATTATAAAGTTCTAAATGCTTGCAGGGACTGCTGAAAAATTCAGCAACCACACATTTCCCAGCTGCTGCATAGATATAACTTGTACATATATAGATATACTTAAAATAACCTGAAGCAGATTCCTTTTAAGGTTATGACACTATTCCGTGTTGAAACAGGGAGAAGATCACGTACCTTTAAAGCATTCTTATACCACCTTAACAGCCACGGCTTCCCCTAGAGAATCTTGGGCAACATCATTTTTTAAGGGTGCTGAGAGTAGTTTTAAGAGATGCCCTCACAGAGCTACTGTTCACAGCACCCTTAAACTACAGCTGCCAGGATTCTTTGAGGGAAGTCATGACTGGGGGTGATATAAGAATGCCTTTTAGATGTTTGGTGAGGATATGACGGTTGGAAGTGAGGAACTGGCAAACAGTCTTTAGAGAGACACCAACCCCCGCTTAAATAGACTGCTTCCTGGTACAGTGGTGCCTCGCTTAACGAATGCCCTGCTTAACGAATTTTCCGCTTAACGAAAGGTTTTTTCTAGCAGAGGTTGCCTCGCTAGACGAATTCGTTTCACAAAAAATTCATCTAGCGAATTGCGGTTTCCCATAGGAATGCATTGAAATTCAATTAATGCGTTCCTATGGGCAAAAAAAAATTCAATGCGTTCCTATGGGATTCGCTAGACGAATTATTCGTTATAAGAAAAGACCCGTGGAACGAATTAAATTCGTCTAGTGAGGCAGCACTGTATTAGGGAAAGCCCGTCACAGGTTTTCCTTACACAGTGAATATTTTTTTCCAAACCCACAAAGACCATTACATTCATGGAGTATAGTGGCGTTTGCGGACAGGCTTGAGAGAAATCTGGGAGGGGGTGGGCTAAATGTAAAGCTGAGGCGTGCCTTGAGTTTGATTGACAGGCACATCTAATTTAATGATCGCTTACTTTTGTTTCTGCCCACTCTTTTGAAAAGCTTCGAATCCCCTCCCACCCGCCGCTGATTTTAGGCCTTAGCCGACACTGCTTGCCCGACTAGCGGGGCTCGCTGTATTCAGGGGTACAGTAGGAATTTTTTCCACTTGGCTGATTTTACCTAGGATTTTTACCAATGCATTTCTTTGTATTTTGAGTTTTAAGTGTTGTGCATCCATTTTTCTTTTCTGTTTAATTCTCTTACTTTGTTGTATGTTAACCGCTTAGGGATTTTGCATTTTAAGTGGTATATAAATTAATCATAATAAAAAAACTATCAACTCACTGTATGTATCCCCTTGTATTCAGCTCTGGAAGAATGTGAGAGGCAAGGGAATGAAAGGGTTTTTGTATGTACAGTACGTTCTTGTCAGGGGATAGTAGGGTGGGGAGGGGGGAGCTTCCAGCAAGAATCAGAACTGAGAAGCACTGTATGTTTTCTATGTGCTTTCCCTTCCCTCGACCGCTTCTCTGTGAAGTGTACTCTAGAGTGAAGTTTGTGTTTGATTGCTGATAGCCTCACGCTCTGCACGTAGCACTGTCATTAAGCCATCATCTAGCTGGCAAGGAGCCAGATCACACACACAGCAGTTTGAGGAAGTCTCCCTGAACCGAAAGGGCTTCCACTGATACATGTGTGTGTGTGTATAGACATACACATATATTATATCTCTATATACATTGATGGACCACGAGTGTTTGCTCCTGCTAATTGGAGTCTGGCTCCTGACTCCCCTCCCTCCCACACCCTGAACAGGAAAAATAATTAGTTTTCAACAGCCTCTTGCATTGTCGGCTTGTGATGGCATGGCTGCTTTCTGTTTCCAGTTGATCAGTTCTTAAATTATGGGCACTTCGGGGGGAGGGGCGGAAAATGGGGACATCTGCTGCATGCGATTTAAAAAGGGGAAACAAGAAGTTTTAAATGTTCAGGAACCCAGGAAGGAGCCTAATGAGAGGACAGGAGGAGTTAGCAGGCTTGCAGATAAATATCCATCACAATATAAGTTGAAGGGTGGAGGGGCAGGAAGGGGCTAAAGAGTAAGGCAACACCCTTCTCACAAAAGAAAGATTGTTTTGATAATTAGAGCAGACAGGGGTGTTTGCTGCGAGCAAAAAAAATCGCAATTCTATGGCCTGAGCATTTCTCTCAGCCTTTATCTCTTCCCCCTCTCCCAAAGCCTTCAGACTTTTGCTCTGTGATGAAAATGCAAAGTGAGAATACACAGCCAGTTTGAGGGGGCAAACTTCTAATTTTTTATCCATTTATCTTATCCACTTCTAACCCCTGAAATTACATCCCACCCACCCCCAAGCTTGGGACAGGATCCTGTCACCAAGTTAAGAGATTGAGAAGAAGTTTATAACAGAGGTTGGTTAGCGGAGTCTGTAACCTGAAGCATCTGTAACC